>NC_044321.2:71048637-71348637 GCF_007474595.2 Lynx canadensis | reverse complement strand
CTTCCATTTTGTTACTTGTTTTATGGTGGTTTTTGTAGTTCTTCTCTGTTATTTTCTTTTTTTTTTCTCCCTTGTCTCACATTTGGTGGGCATTCTTTAGTGATATATTTAGATTAATTTCTCTTTATTTTTTGCATACCTATTAGTGGTTTTTGACTTATGGTTACCCTAGGTTTATATATAATATCTTCTGCATAAGTTGATGCTCACTTAACCTTGAATCCTTTCTTTACTCCTCTCTCCCCTCTATGTCTTAGGTATATAATATCATATTTATATAATATCATATTTTGTGATTCTTTTGACTAATTTTTACAGATATAATTATTTTTGTAGATTTTGTGCTTCCTACTTGTCTTACTCCTACTTATGGTCTTTCCTTTCCACTCAAAGAATCCTCTTTCATATTTCATATAGGACTGCTTTAGTGGTCATGAATTCCTTTAACTTTCATTTGTCTCGGAAACTTTATTTCTCCTTTTATTCTGAATTATAGCCTGCTGGATGTAATATTCCTACCTACATTTTTTTCTTTCAACTCTTTGAATATATCATGCTGCTCCCTTCTGTCTTAAAATTTTTTTTTACTATAAAATCTGCTGGTAGCCTCAAGGGATTGTATATAACTGTCCTTTTTTCTCTTACTGCTTGTAAAGTTCTCTCATTACCATTACTTTATGCCATTTTAATTGTCATGTATCTTTATGTGGAACTCCTTGGGTTGATTATGTTGGGGGGGCTCTCTGTACCTCCTGGATCTTGATATCTGTTTCCTTCTCCAGATTAGGGAGGTTTTCAGCTATTATTTCTCCATGTAAATTTTCTGCCTCCTTTTGTCACTCTTCTCCTTCTTGGATACCTATGATGCAAATAACATTATACTTGATGATGTCACTGAATTCCCTAGGTTTATTTTCATCCTTTTTTTTTTTCTCACCTACTCAATTTGATTGCTTTCCATTACTATACTCCAGGTCACTGATCCATTCTTCTGCTTCTTCTAGTCTACTACTTACCCTCTCCAGTGTATTTTTAATTTCAATTAGTGAGATTTTCATCTCTAATTGATTCTTTTTTAAATGTGTATTTATTTTTGAGAGATAGAGGCAGACCATGAGTCAGAGAGGAGCAGACAGAGGTAGACACAGAATATGAAGCAGGCACCAGGATCTAAGCTGTCAGCACAGAGACCAACATGGGGCTCAAACTCATGAACTGCAAGATCATGACCTGGGCCAAAGTCAAATGCTTAACCAATTGAGCCACCCAGACTCCCCTCTGATTGGTTATTTTTAAAATATATTCTATGTCTTTGTTAAGGGTGTCACTCAAGTCCTGCTTTCTTTTCTCAAATCCAATGAGTATATTTATGAGTATTTAAATTCTCTATCAGGCATATTATTTATCTCTGTTTTGCTTACATCTCTTGCTGTCATTTTGTCCCATTGTTTCATTCAATACATATTCCTTTGTCTCCTCATTTTATCTAACTCTCTGTGTCTGTTTCTATGTGTTAGGAACATAACTACATTTCCTGCTCTTAAAGGTAATGGCTTTATGAAGATGAGGTCCTGTAGTACACTGCAATTTAGTGTCCCCTGTTCCCCAGGACCTGGTGTTTCAGAGAGTGTCTCCTGTGTGTGTTGTCCTGGCTGGTTTTTCCTTAGGTCAGTCTTCTACAGAGGCTCTCTTTGCCTATTGTGGGGATTGTTTAGTCCCTGGCTAGGTGTGGCATGTTTTAACATGATGTGCACTTGTCCGCTTGTGAAATGAGACCTGTGGCCACTATCACTGGAACCAAGGCCCCACAAAATTCACTGGTCAGTAGATGTGGTGTTGGCGGGGTTTGCACTAGTCTTCTGGGGGAAGGGACCCATAGTGCTGGGACTGAGACAATGTGACTAGGAAGGGTATATCCATTGAAGTGTAGGGGAGCAGGGCTTAGTCAGAGCAAGTTAGATAGTGAGTGTTATAGAGAGCAAGACAATTTTAAAAATTATACTGGTTCCCACAGGTGGCCATATGCTTATGCTGGGCATGGTGAAGGATATTGTGCCTGCAAGCTCCTTTGTTCCCAGAGGCATCTCCCTGTGATTTCTGACTCTCTCTGGGTCATGCTCTGAGATGAGTAAATAATGCTCCCTTCAATCTACCACCAGTGTTTTTAAAACTGCTGAAACCAAGCTGTATTTCATCTGCTTATTTGTCATGCTTCTCTTTAAGGATGGGGACTCAGCTTTCTAAAGTCCTCCAGGCTCTTCCAGAGCCAATCCTACTGGTTTTTAAAGTTTTAAAGCTTTAAGTATGGCTGATTGTAAGAACTCATGAAATTCGACCCTTCTTGCTTTCAAAGCCAAATATGGGGATTGAACTTCCTTGTGTGGGCTTCATGTTGTGATCCTCTGTTTTTCACCCTTCTTCCCATCACCAGCTCCCTCCCAACTGTGTATGGCCATGGTTTGTTTCACTACCAAACCGTATCTCCATACTTTATACCTTCTTCAATGTGGCCTCTTGCCTACCTTTATTTGTGGAGTTTGTTCTGATAGTCTGTGGGTCATTTTCCGGGTTACTCATACTGATTTAAATGTTATATAGTTATATACATGGTACTAGATGAGCTTAGGGTCCTCCTACTCAGCCATCTTTCCCAGAAGTACCCAAAAAAAGGTATATTATTGTCCATATTCATAGAAATAGACAAAACAGTTCCTTTTGCCTTTCCAGCCTCACTTGGAACAACTATGTAAACATAAGTCATATAATAGAATTATTATTAGCAGACATTGTATTTTAATAAATAAGATTATCCTCGTTAAGTTTTTCAGCTAATCTAATAACAATATTCATATTTTTATGTCAGTAAGACAAGCATGTTCTCAATAAGAGGATTTACACAATTTGTATTTGATGGAAAAGTAGTTCTGTCATTTAAGAGTTAAAGGGCATTCCTAGGCTAAATAAAGTAAGAAACTTAGTGACTAACTCTCAAATTTGAATGATGAAAAACATTTTATTATATCCAAGACAAAGAGCATAATTTATATCAGACTTGAACATATGTTTCGACATAAAATTACACTGTTTAATGGCAAACCACAGATGAATGGAAATCTGTTGAAAGCTTCACCACCCTCATGCGATTCCAGCAAAAGGTACTGACAATAAATGTAGAGAAACAAGTAGACATCTCTATTCAATTTTACATATCTTTTGCTGTAAACTCATTGATTCCTCCTAAATGGACATTTTATAATATCACTAGACAGCACTTAGGAATCAAAGTTACTTTTTATAAGTCAACTGAGTTTTTCAAACTAAGCCATATGTGAAATTTAGGGTATCAATTGGTTCTAATTTAACCTACATAAGAAATGTTATAGCTATTCAATTTATATTTTAAGAACCTGGATCTTTCCTTTTGAGGTTGTCAAATAAATTTAAAATATTTTTTAAACAATTTTGCATTTAGAAAACAGCAAAAATTCCAGCCCTAATTCAGGAAAGATGAAATGTCAGAGGAGGATAGTAGAAGCACTTTATAAATGAGTATATTAACAAAAATTATCTCATAGAATTCAAGAATTGAGACAACAAAAAGCTTACTGAGAATTATTTTATATTCTTACTAGCTTCATTTTATTTATGAGGGTTGTGAATTCCAATAGCCTTTTAGCCATATTGTTATAAACACTAATTAAAAAATATTTTTCCGGGGCGCCTGGGTGGCGCAGTCGGTTAAGCGTCCGACTTCAGCCAGGTCACGATCTCGCGGTCCGGGAGTTCGAGCCCCGCGTCGGGCTCTGGGCTGATGGCTCAGAGCCTGGAGCCTGTTTCCGATTCTGTGTCTCCCTCTCTCTCTGCCCCTCCCCCGTTCATGCTCTGTCTCTCTCTGTCCCAAAAATAAATAAACGAAAAAAAAATTAAAAAAAAATATTTTTCCTATATACTCTACCTTAATTTTTATTAAAAATGAAAGCTTCTAATTTGAAATCACTGAAGCCAACAACAAAAATATCAATAGTTTATAAATGGAAGTGAAAGTTGTTTTTTATCTTGTTTTCAGAACCCCTCAAATATTTTTTTTCTTTATTATAATTTAACTTGTTTATCTCTAAAATTTATCATTTTTTCTTAATGTTCTTATCCATTCACTGGGAGTATTCTTATTCCAACCCACCATTTTCTATCTGATTACATTTTTGCGTTACTTGGGTAACTGTATCAATAATTTGTTTCAAGGAATTTGAATTTAAAGTCACTTCATCATAAAATTGGTTAGTTGCCATATACACTTACCAAATTCTAACATAAATTATTTTATTGTGTCAGAAATAATCTGAATAGCTTAGTTTGTTGGTGACTTGCTCTTGAAGAAATGCTTCCAAAGAGTAATACAGATTATAAATTAAATGTCAAAGTGAATGAAAATAAGAATTGAGTGATTAAAACGAGAAGAAATATTTAAATAGGGACTGTGAGCTACAGGATCTCATACAATAAAGCTATATTTTTCCCTCAAAATGCTTATTTCAAAAAAACAGCTTGATTGGCAAATATTAATTTTTAGAAAAAAAATGCATCTTATTATATTTTGCAACTATATCCGGAGCATATTTTAGATATAAAAACCTTCACAAAGTATCAATACTCTGGAAAAAATTATGAAACAACATCTTTATATGTCTGTTTCTTCATGAAATTTGTAAACTTTGACCCATAAAAATGTTATACACACTGCAATTATTTTACATCTTTCTTTTACATGAGGAAGAAAGATAATCCTTAATGCGTTCAATTCTCCTGAAATATTAGTTGAGTCATAAAAGGGGTGTGTCATTACATGGAGACATTCTTCAACAAAATGACAGAGAACCATAGTATTTCATTTTTCCAAATATATACCAAACCGTATTTCATTTCTTCCAACATGGTAAACATTGATGAAGAAATCAGGTTGTGTGAATTCAAAAAATTAGAAACATCAAAAGCGGTACTCACAGAAAGGTTTTAGGTTGTTTTAGACATTATGGTGCCTAGCACATTTACTGAACCCATTTTTGCCATAAATTAGCTGCAGTTTTGTGTAAGCATTATGTACATATGTAAAACATAATCTTACGTAGTTTCTATGTGTATGAATGTATATTCTACAAATTCCTAAAAAGGATATACAAGCAAATTATCCATTTTTCTGGTTTTAAAATCATTATAGCTAAGTAAAACAAGGCACAGTGAAAAAAATCAAGATGATTATTTATGAGCAATATTATTTGGACAATATGTTTGCTGTTTCTGAATAAAAAACAAACATTCGTGAAATTAAAAGTTGCCTACAGATTGAAAAATATTGTAATATAATCTGTGTATTAATGTTACATGTCTAAAGTGCATTCCAGATATTCATGTAACAAAAGAAAATGAAGATGTCTATATTATGTTCTAAAGAGGTTAAGGTGTCTATTTTAATTTTAAAGAGCAAATAAGTAAAATAATTATTTATTTTTCAAGGTTACATTTCATCCAGATGATGGGATGGGTTTATTACATGATTGTTTTTAAGAAAATGGGATCAACAAGGACACCTGGGTGGCTCAGTCGGTTAAGCGTCCGACTTTGGCTCAGGTCATAATCTCACGGTTCAAGGGTTCAAGCCCCAAATCAGGATGTGTGCTGACAGCTCAGAGCCTGGAGCCTGTTTCAGATTCTGTGTATCCCTCTTTGCCCCTCCCCCACTCACGCTCTGTCTCCCTCTGTCTCCCTCTGTCTCAAAAATAAATAAACATTAAAAAGTTAAAAACAAAAAAAGAAAATGGGATCAACCTAAATATCTAAGACTAGGAGTTTTGTTTTGTTTTTTTTTTTAATTTTATCTTTTTAATTTACACCCAAATTAGTTAGCATATAGTGCAACAATGATTTCACGAGTAGATTTCTTAATGCCCCTTACCCATTTAGCTCATCCCCCTCCCACAACACCTCCAGTAACCCTCTGTTTGTTCTCCATATTTATGAGTCCCTTCTGTTTTGTCCCCCTCCTTGTTTTTATATTATTTTGTTTCCCTTACCTTATGTCCATCTGTTCTGTGTCTTAAAGTCGTCATATGAGTGAAGTCATATGATATTTGTCTTTCTCTGACTAATTTCGCTTAGCATAATACCCTCTAGTTCCATCCACGTAGTTGCAAATGACAACGTTTCATTCCTTTTGATTGCTGAGTAATACTCCATTGTATGTATATATACCACATCTTCTTTATCCATTCATCCATCGATGGACATTTGGGATCTTTCCATACTTTGGCTATTGTTGATAGTGCTGCTATAAACATTGGGGTGCATGTGTCCCTTTGAAACAGCATATGTGTATCACTTCGAGAAATATCTAGTAGTGCAATTGCTGGGTCATAGGGTAGTACTATTTTTAATTTTTTGAGGAACCTCCATACTGTCTTCCAGAGTGGCTGACCCAGCTTGCATTCCCATCAACAATGCAAAAGAGACCTTCGTTCTCCGCATCCTCGCCAACATCTGTTGTTGCCTGAGTTGTTAATGCTAGCCATTCTGACAGGTGTAAAGTGATATCTCATTGTGGTTTTGATTTGTATTTCCATGATTATGAGTGATGTTGAGCATTCTTTCATGTGTCAGTTGACCATCTGGATGTCTTCTTTGGAGAAGTGTCTATTCATGTCTTTTGCCCATTTCTTCACTGGATTATTTGTTTTTTGGATGTTGAATTTAATCAGTTCTTTACAGATTTTGGATACCAACCCTTTATCTGATATGTTATTGTAAATATCTTCTACCATTCTGTCGGTTGCCTTCTGGTTTTGCTGATTGTTTCCTTTGCTATGCAGAAGCTTTTTATTTTGATCAGGTCCCAGTAGTTCATTTTTGCTTTTGTTTCCCTTGCCTCCGGAGACGTGTTGACTAAGAAGTTACTACAGGCAAGATCAAAGTGGTTTTTGCCTGCTTTCTGCTCAAGGATTTTGATGGCTTCCTGTCTTTCATTTAGGTGTCTTATCTATTTTGAGTTTATTTTTGTGTATGGTGTAAGAAAGTGGTCCAGGTTCATTCTTCTGCATGTCGCTGTCCAGTTTTCCCAGCACCACTTGTTGAAGAGACTGTCTTTATTCCATTGGATATTCTTTCCGGCTTTGTCAAAGGTTAGTTGGACATACGTCTGTGGTTCCATTTCTGGGTTCTCGATTATGTTCCATTGATCTGAGTGTCTGTTCTTGTGCCAGTACCATACTGTCTTGATGATTACAGCTTTGGAGTATAGCTTGAAGTACGAGATTGTGATGCCTCCTACTTTGGTTTTCTTTTTCAAGATTGCTTTGGCTAATTGGGTCTTTTCTGGTTCCATACAAAACTGCTATATCTGACTCATGAATTTATCAAAGTTGCAGGATGTAAAATCAATGCACAGAAATTGGTTTCATTCCTATACACCAACAATGAAGGAACAGAAAGAGAAATAAATGAATCAATCCCATTTACAATAGCACCAAAACCCATAAAATACCTAGGGATAAATCTAACCAAAGAGGTGAAAAATCTATACACTGAAAACTATAGAAAGCTTATGAAAGAAAGACACAAAAAAATGGAAAAATATTCTTTGCTCCTGGATAGGAAGAATAAATATTGTGAAAATGTCGATATTCCCCAAAGCAATCTACATATTCAGTGCAATTCCTATCGAAATAACACCAGCATTCTTCACAAAGCTAGAACAAATAATCCTAATATTTGTATGGAATCTAAGAATAGTAGTTTTAAAAATATATCAAAACACATCCATTCCATGGAGACCTTAAGGTTACTGGATTTGTAAAGATTTTTTTCATTTTATTTTATTTTATTTTATTTTATTATTTTATTTTATTTTAAATTGCAGTATAGTTAAAATACAGTGATATATTAGTTTCAGGTATACAATATAGTGATTCTAAAATTCTATACACCACCCAGTGCTCATCACAGTGGCACTACATAATTCTCATCATTTACTTCAACCATCCCCCACCCACCTTCCCTCTGAGAATCATGATTTGGTTTTCTATACTTAAAAGTCTGTTTCTTCCTTTACCTCTATATCTTTTATCTTTTCCTCATTTTTAAAAATTCTTAAATTCTGCACATGAGTGAAATCATATGGTTTTGTCTTTCCCTGACTGATTTATGTCACTTAGCATTATACTCTTTAGCTCCATCCATGTCATTGCAAATAACAGGATTTCATGCTGTTTCATGGCTGAATAATACAACTTCTTCTTTTTCATTAATCAATTGATTAAACACTTGGGGTTCTTCTATATCTTGGCTTTTGTACATAATGATGTTATAAATATAGGGGTGCATATATCCCTTTGAATTAGTCTTTTTATATTCCTTGAATTCCCAGTATTGCTATTGATATATCTTAAGGTAGTAATATTTTTAACTTTTTAAGGATCTTACATACTATTTTCCAGACTGGCTGCACCAGTTTCCATTCCTACTAACAGTATAAAATGATTCCCCTTTCTCCACATCCTCACCAACATCTGTTGTTTCCTGTGTTGTTAATGATAGCAATTCTGATAGGTGAGCATCTTTTCATGTGTCTGTTAGCTATCTGTATGTCTTCTTTGCCAAAATGTCTATTCATGTCTTCTTCCCATTTCTTAACTGGGTTTTTTGTTCTTTGAGTGGGTGTTGAGTTGGAAAAGTTCTTTATACATTTTGGATACTAAGCCTTAATTGGATATGTAATATGCAAATAACTTCTTCTATTTTGTAAGTTGCCTTTTAGTTTTATTGATTGTTTCTTTTGCTGTTCAGAAGCTATTTGTTTCAATGAAGTCCCAATGCTCTGTTTTTGCTTTTGTTTCCCTTTAATTAGATGGCATATCTAGAAAACTGTTGCTATGGACAATGTCAGAGAAGTTACTGCCTGTGCTCTCTTCTGGGATTTTTATGGTTTCAGGTCTCCCATTTAGGTATCTAGTCCATTTTGAATTTACTTTTGTTTTTGGTGAAAAAAAAGGTTTTTTGGCATGTTGCTGCCCAGTTTTCTCAACACCATTTGTTGAAAAGACTGTCTTTTTCCCTTTGGATATATTCTTAGCTGCTTTGTCAAAGATAAATTAACCATAAAATTGGGGATTAATTTCTGAGTTTTCTATTCTGTTACATTGACTTATGTACCTATTTTTGTACCAGTAGCATATTGTTTTGTTTACCAAAGCTTAGTAATATAACTTGAAGTCTGGAATTGTGATCCCTCAAAAAGATTTGCTTTTCTTACTAAGATTTCTTTGGCTATGTAGGCAATTTAATGTTCCATATAAATTTTAGTATTGTTTGTTCTAGTTCTGTGAAAAATTCTTTTGGTATTTTGATAGGGATTATATGCAACGTGTGGGTTGCTTTGGGTATTATAGACATTTTAACAGTATTCTTACAACCCATGAACATGGAGTACCTTTAAATTTCTTTTTTCATCATCAATTTCTTTCATCAGTGTTTTATAGTTTTCAGAGTACAGGTCTTTCACCTCTTTGGTTAATTGTATTCCTATGTATCTTATTGTTTTGATGCAATTGCAAATAAGATTGGTTCTTTATTTTTCTGCTGCTTCATTATTAGTATGGAAATTAAAGACATTTCTGTACATTGATATGGTATCCTGTGACTTTACTGAACTCCTTTGTCATGCCTAAGCAGTTTAGTGGTGAAGATTTTTGGGTTTTCTATATAGATTATTATGTCAACTGCAAATTATGAAAATTTTACTTTTTCCTTGCAGATTTTGATGCCTTTTATTTCTTTTTGTTGTCTGATAGCTGTGGCTAGGACTTCCAGCACTACGTTGAATAAAAGGGGTGAGAGTGGATATCCTTGTCTTTTTCCTAACTTTAGTGGGAAAGCTCATGTTTTTCCCCCATTGAGAATGATATGGGTTTTTCATATATGGCCTTTATTATTTTGAAGTATGTTCCCTCCAACCCTACTTTGTTGAGGGCTTCTATCATGAACTGATATTATAGTTTGTCAAATATTTTTTTCTATATGTATTGAAATGACCATATGAGTTTTATATTGTCTATTATTGATGTGATGTAACACATTGGTTGATTAGCTACCTGAATAATTCCCACATGATTGTGGTGAATGATATTTTAGGGTATTGTTGGGTATGATGTGCCAGTATTTTGTTTAGGGATTTTGCATCTATATTATTCAGGGATGTTGTCCAGGAATTTTCCTTTTTGTGGTGCACTTTTCTGATCTGGTTTTAATATTACGGTGATAGCCCACAGAATGAATTTGGAAGTATTCCTTCTTCTATTTTTGGAATAGCTTTTGAGTACAGTAGGTATGAACTCTTCTTCAAATGTTTGGTACCATTTGCCTATGAAGCCATCTGGTTCTAGGCTTTTGTGTGTTGGGAGTCTGACTATTGATTCAGTCTCCTTGCCGGTAACTGGTCTGCTCAAATTTTCTCTTTCTTCTGGTTCGGTTTTAGTAAGTTATATGTTCCTAGAAGTTTAACCATTTCTTCTATGTTGTCTAATTTGCTGCCATATTGTTTCTTATAATATTCTCTTATAATTGTATTTCTGTGATGTTGATTGTTATTTCTCTTCTTTCATTGGTAATTTTGTGTATCTGAGCCCTTTCTAGTGTGTGTGTGTGTGTGTGTGTGTGTGTGTGTGTGTGTGTGATGAGCCTGGCTAAAAGTTTATCAATTTTATTTTATTTTATTTTATTTTCTGAAGAACCAGTTCCTCGTTTCATTGATCTGTCTATACCTTTTTTAGTTTCGTATCATTGATTTATTCTTTAGTCTTTAATATTTCCATCTTTCTAGCTCCATTAGGTGTAATGTAAGGTTATTTATTTAAGATTTCTCTTGCTTCTTAAGGTAGGACTATATTGTATAAACTTCCCTCATAGGATTGATTTTGCTATATCCCATAGGTTTATGAAAATTGTGTTTCCATTTAAATTTTTTAATTTAATTTGTTTTTAAGTATTATTTGACATAGTCTTTTCTTTTTAAGATGACCAAGTCATTGTTTAATAACAGGATATTTAAAGTCCATGGATTTGTGGTCTTTTCAGATTTTTTTCTTATGGTTGACTTCAAGTTTTATTGTGTTGTGTTTAGAAAAGATGTATGGTATGACTTTGATCTTTTTCAGTTGGCTATGGCTTGTTTTATGGCTTAATATGTGATAATTTATAGAGTATTCTCTGTGCACTTGAAAAGAATGGGTATTTTGCTTTTTTAGGATGGAGTATTCTAAATATATCCATTAAACACGTGTGTTCTTGTGTATCATTGAAAGCCCCTCTTTCTTTGTCAATTTTCTGTTTGGATGATGTGTCTATCAATGTACATGGGTTTTAAAGTCCCATACTACTATGGTATTGTTATCAATTGGTTCCTTTAGGTTTCTAAATAACTGTTTTTTGTATAAGGGTGCTCTCATGTTGGGTGCATATATAGTTACAATTGCTATATCTTCCTCTTGGACTATCTTATTTTAATATATATATACTTATAAATTTATACATATATATATGTAAATAACTTGAGGGAATCTTTGTCTCTTTACAGTCTTTGTTTTATGTATGTATGTATATTTAAATTCTAGTTTTTTTAAACATATAGTGTAATATTGGTTTCAGAAGTAGACTTTAGTGATTTATCAATTGTATATTACACCCAGCACTCAAAATATCAACTGCCCATCTTAATATCCATTACCAATTTAGCCCATCCCAAAGCCACCTCCCTCCATCAACCCTCAGTTTGTTCTCTATAGTTGAGACTCATGGTTTGCTTCCCTGTCCGTTTTTTTTCCTTCCCATGTGTTTTTGTTTTGTTTCTTAAATCACACATATTAGTGAAATCATATGTTATTTGTTTTTCTCTAACTTATTTCACTTAGCATGATACACTCTAGCTCCATCTACGTCATTGCAAATGGAAATATCTTATTATTTTTGATGGTTGAGTAATAAACCATTGCATATATATAACACATCTTCTTTATCCATTCATCTATCAGTTGATGAAGATTTGGGCTCTTTCCATAGTTTGGCTATTGTTGGTAATACTGCTATAAACATTGAGGTGCATGTTCCACTTTGAATCGGCATTTTTGTATTCTTTGACTAAATACTTAGTAGTGCAATTGTTGGGTCATAGTCTAGCTCTATTTTTAACTTTCTGAGGAAACTCCACACTGTTTTCCAGAGTGGCTGCACCAGTTTTCATTCCCACCTGAAGTTTAACAGAGTTCTTTCTCCGCATCTTTGCCAACATCTGTGGCTTTTTGTGTTGTTCATTTTATACATTTTGACAGATATGAGGTAGTATCTCATCATGATTTTGATTTATATTTCCCTGATTATGAATGTAGTTGAACATGTTTTCATATGTCTGTTAGCCATTTGTATATCTTCCTTGGAAAATATCTGTTCATGTGTTTTGTACATTTCTTAACTGGAATATTTATTTTTGGTTGTTGAGATTTATAAGTTCTTTGTAGATTTTGTATACTCACATCTTATCAGATAGGTCATTTGCAAATATTTTTTTCCATTCTGAAGGTTCCCATTTCTGAAGTTTTGTTGATTATTTCCTTCACTATTCAGTAACTTTTTATCTTCATGAAGTCCAATAGTTCATTTTTGTTTTTGTTTCCCTTACCTCTGGCCATGTGTCTGGTAAGAAGTTTCTATGGCTGACGTCAATGAGGTTGCTGTCTGTGTTCTTCTCTAGGATTTAGATGTTTTTTTGTCTCACATTTAGGTTTTTCATCCATTTTGAATTTATTTTTGTGTATCGTGTAGGCAAATGTACCAGTTCCATTTTTATGCATGTTTCTGTCCAGTTTTCCCAGCACAATTGCTAAAGAGACAGTCTTTTTTCCATTCGATACCTTTTACTGCTTTATTGAAGATTAATTGACCATACATTTGCGGTCTATTTCTGGGTTCTGTTCCATTGATCTATGTGTCTGTTTTTGTGCCAGTACCATAGTGTATTGATGACTACAGCTTCGTAATACACTTAAAGTCCAGAATCATGATGCCTGAAGCTTAGCTTTTCTTTTTCATGATTACTTTGAGTATTCAGTGTCTTTTGTGGTTCCCTACAAATTTTAGCATTGTTTGTTAAAGTTCTTTGAAAACTGCTACTGTAATTTTGAAACATTTTGCATTAAATGTGTAGATTGCTTAGTGTAGTATAAACATTTGTTCTTCCAATCCCTAAGTATGGAATGTTTTTCCATTTCTTTGTATCCTCTTCAATTTATTTTATAAATGTTTTACATTTTTCAGAGTACAAGTCTTTTATCTCTTTGATAATGTTTATTCCTAAGTATCTGATGGTTTAGGGTGCATTTTTAAATTGGATTGATTCCTTGATTACTTTTTCTGTTTTTTCATTGTTAGTGTGTACAAGTGCAACAAATTTGTATACATTGATTTTACATTCTTAAACTTTATTGAATTCGGGTATCAGTTGTAGTAGTTATTGGTCTTGTCTTTTGGGTTTTCTACATAGTTTATCATGTTGTCTGTGAGTAATGAAAGTTTTACGTCTTCTTTGCCAATTTGGATGCCTTTTGTTTCTTTTTGTTGTCTGATTGCTGAGGCTGAGATTTCTTTTTTAATTTTTTTAACGTTTATTTTTATTTTTGAGACAGAGAGAGACAGAGCATGAACGGGGGAGGGTCAGAGAGAGGGAGACACAGAATCTGAAACAGGCTTCAGGCTTTGACCTATCAACACAGAACCCGACGCGGGGCTCGAACTCACGGACCGCGAGATCATGACCTGAGCTGAAGTCGGCCGCTTAACCAACTGAGCCACCCAGGCGCCCCGTGAGATTTCTAATACTATGTTCAATAACAATGGTGAGAATGGATATCCCTGTCTTGTTTCTGAACATAAAAGAAAAGTTCTCAGATTTTCCCCATTGATGATGATATTAGCTGTGGGTCTTTTGTATATGGCCTTTATGAGGTTGAAGTATGTTCCATCTATGCACACTTTATTGAGGGTTTTTTATCAAGAATGAATGCTGTATTTTGTCAAATGCATTTTCTGCTACTATTGAGAGGATCATATGGTTCTCATCTTTTCTTTTCTCATATTTTCTTTAATTTTCTTTTATTAATTTATTTTATTATCATGCCGATTGATTTTTGCATGTTGAACACACTCTGAATCCCTAGAATAAATCCCACTTGGTTGTAGTGAATAGTTCTTTTAATATACTGTTGTGTTTAATTTGCTAGTAACTTCTTGAGAATTTTTGCATCCAGGTTCATCAAGGATATTGGTCTGTTACTCTCTTTTTGTTGGAGTGTTTGGTTTTGGAACCACGGTAATGCTCACCTCATAGAATGAGTTTGGAAGTTGATCTTCCATTTCTATTTTTTGGAACAGTTACAGAAGAAGAGATATTAATTCTTTAAATGTCTGGTAGAATTGCTCTTGGATGCTTCTTACCCTGTGCTCTTGTTTTTTTGGGAGATCCTTGATTACTGATTCAATTTTTTTTGTTAGCTATGGATCTGTTCAAATTTTCTATTTCATCATGTTTCAGTTTTGGTACTTTATATTTTTCTAGGATATCATTTCTTCCAGATTTTCCATATGTTGGCATCTAATTTTTCATAACATTATCTTAGAATTGTTTGTGTTTTTGTGGTGTTGGCTGTGATCTCTCCTCTTTCATCCTGATTTTATTTATTTGGGTTTTTGTTTTTGTTTTATAAGTCTGGCTAGGAGGTTATCAATTTTATTAATTCTTTCAACAAACTAGCTCTTAGATTTGTCAATGTGTTCTACTATTTTTTGTTTGTTTCCTTTTATACTATTTATGCTCTAATCTTCATTAATTCTCTTCGTTTCCTGGCTTTAGGATTTAAATTCTGTCCTTTTCTAGCTCCTTTAGATGAAAGGATAATCAGTGTATTTGAGACTTTTCTTGGTACTTGCATAGGGCTATACTGCTATATACTTCCCTCTGATGACCACCTTGGCTACATCCCAAAGGCTTTGCAATGTCATGTTTTCATTTTCATTTGCTTCCATGTATTTTTTTTTTAATTTCCTCTCTCTCCATGATCAGGGCTCCCTCCCCTCTGCAGCACCTGCAATATTTTCTCCCCAAAATCAATTCTTCACAGCTCCTACTTTTATGATGTGGCTATTTTTCTTTCTCTAGATATGCAGTTTGATCTCAGTCCTCAGATAGATTTCTTGGGTGTTCAGAATGATTTAATATTTATCTGGCTGGGTTCAAGAGATGAGGAAAGCGTAGGGTCCCACTACTACTCCACCATCTTAATTCCTTATTACAGACTTTATTTAAAAGTTTATTTTGTAAAATATAAGTAATGCTACCCTGGCTTTCTTTTGACATCCTTTTGCATGATAAATATTTCTGCATCCCTTGACTTTCAATCTGCAGGTGTCTTTAGATCTGAAATGGTTCTCTTATAGACAGCATATAGATGGGTCTTTTTTATTCACTGTGTCACCCTGTGTCTTTTGATTGGAGAGTTGAGTTCATTTACATTGAAAGTAATTATTGGTAGATATATGTTTATTGTCATTTTATTGCTTGTTTTGTGGTTGTTTTTTGTAATTATTCTCTGATCTTTTTTTTCTCTTTCTTTCACAGTTTGCTTATTTTCTTTCATAAAATATTTGGGTCCTTTACTCTTTTTTTTTGCATATCTATTTGTTGTTGTTTTTTTTTTTATTTTTGGTTACCATTTGGTTTATATATAACACCTTCTGCATATAGTAGCCTATATTAAAGCTGATGTTTGCTTATTTTGAACCCATTTTTTACTCCTTTCCCCTCCACATTTCATATATTTGATACTATTTTTGACATCCATTTATTTTGTCCTTCCTATTTTTTTTATTCTTACTTATAGTTTTTATTCTCCACTCACAGAGTAACTCTTAACATTTCTTGTAGGAGTGGTTTAGTCGTCATGAATTTTGTTTGTCTGGGGAAACTTTTTATGTCTCCTTCCATTCTGAACAAAGGATAGGCTTTCTAGCTAAAATATTCTTAGCTGCAGATTTTTCCCACTCAGTACGTTCAATACATCCTATCACTCCCTACTGGCCTGCAAAAAAATCTGCTGAGAAATCAGCTGATAGCCTTACGGAGTTTTCTTTGTATGTAACTGTCTTCTTTTCTCTTGCAAACTTAAAAATTCTTTATAAATACTGTTTTACACATTTTAATTACTATGTGTCTTGATGTGGACCTCCTTGGTTTGAATCTGTTGGGGGATCTCTGTATCCTGTATGTGCATATCTGTTTACCTTCCCAGATTCAGGATGTTTTCAGCTATTATTTCTTCACATACATTTTCTTCTCCCTTTCTCTCTCCTTTATGATCTTTACAATTTGAATTTTGGTACACTTTATGGAGTCACTGAGTTCTCTAAGTTTATTATCATTATGCACTATTTGTCTCTTACCTGTTTGGCATGATTGCTTTCCTATTACTCTATCCTCCATTTCACTGATACAGTCTTCTGCTTCCTGTAACCTGCTATTTATTACATCTGTTGTATTTTTACTTTATTTATTGAGTTCTTTGTCTCTGGTATGTCATTTTTTATCACTTTTTCAAGTGTCTCACTGATGTCACCCACCTTTTTCTGAAGTCCAGTGTGTCTCTTTATGATCATAACTTTCAATTCTGGGTCAGGCATATAACTTACTTCTCTTTCACTTAGATCTCTTACTGTGATTTTGTCCTGTTCTTTTATTTGGAACTTATTTCTCTGTCTCCTCATTTTATCTACCTTTCTTTGTCTGTTTCTGTTTGTTAGTGAAGTCAGCCATGTCTTCTGCTCTTGACAGCTGTGGCTTTATGAAGACGAGGTTCTATATTGCCCTGCAGTGCAGCGTTCCCCGTTCACCAGAACATGGCACTTCAGGGGAATCTCCTATGTATGTTGCTTGCATCCTGCTATGGTGTGTGAATCATTTTTCCTTTAAGTCCAGACTATTGCACTGACTCTTTGCCTCTTTTGTGCTGTGCTTACAGTCTGTGATGTTTGTGAGATCCAGACAGGCCGGCTCTGTGGGGCCATGACAGCATAAGAGCTTGGTTTGGGGGTGGGCCCACAGTGGTAGAAAATTTTCACTGAGCCTAGGCCAGATCCCCACAGCTGGATGACTACCAGGGGCACAGTGCATGGTGGTGCTGGTGGCAGCTTGAGGTGTGTGATGTCTCTGTGATTGGCAACTGGGCAGGGCTCAGATATGACATTATTAGAATTTGCACTAAGCCACTAGTCCTAGGCAAATCTCCCAAAGCTTGGCCACAGGCATGTGTTGCAAAGAGGCAGCTGCTGGGCAAGGTGTGTGTAGTTTTAACAAAAATTGCACTAAGCTCTGGGCTGAGTCTAGGAAGCTTGGAGTGGGACAGTCCTCATTAGAACTTGTGGGTGGGGCACAGTGTTAGCAACATAGGTAGCAAGTGTCTGTGCAGGGCTGCCTTCTGCAGTTGGTCCTGTGTTTGTGCTGGGAAGTGGGGGAGGAAAATGGTGTCCCCCAGCTCCTTTCTTCCTGGAGAAATCCCCCAGCATGTTCTGAAATCAGTATAAACAGATATCCCTCCCACTGTGTAAGTTTTCACTTCTATGTTGCCTCTTCTTGGGCTGTTGTTTCTTTAAGGGTGGAGATCCAGCTATTAAGTCACCCACCCAACTCAGTGTTGAGTCAACTACTAGTAAAGCTACTGGATGCAAGTCCCACTGGTTATACAAACTCAGATAATTCAGACCCTCTGGTTTTTAAGGTCAAATGTTATGGGGATTTGTTTTCCCCCCTGTGTGAGCTCCCTGGTGCTTTCCCCTCTCTTTGGCCACAGCTCCGTCCCTCCTGTGGACAGCTTCAGACCAAGGTTTTTATCCTCCCTAGACTCTCTGATGAGGCTCCTTCTCTACATTTAGAGGGGGTGTCTGTTCTGACACTCTTTGGATTGCTTTCCCATTTATTGACTTGGATATGAGTGATATCTAGTTGTAAATGTGGATAAGGTGAGCTTAGGGTCCTCCTACTTTGTCATCTTCTCAGCACTCCCCACCCTGTCAATAAAATTGTTATTTGAACTAGTTTCTTCTTTAAACCTGAGAGAATTCTGAATCTATTATTAAGTATATACAGTAGTTAGTGGATGTAAGTAACCATTTTCATGGGTACTTCTTCACTTTTTTAAAGTTTTTATTTAAATTCCAGTTAATTATCATACAGTGTAGTATTAGTTTCAGGTGTGCAATACAGTGATTCAACACTTATATACAACACTTGGTGATCATCACAAGACGTGCACTCCTTAATACCCATCGCCTATTTAATCCTTACCCACTTGTCTTCTGTTAACCATCAGTATTTTTTTTTTGATAGATAAGAGTCTGTTTCTTGGTTTCCCTCTCTGTCTCTCTCTGTCTCTCTCTCTCTCATTTCCCTTTGCTTATTTGTTTTGTTAAATTCCACAAATGAGTTGATGTCCGCTTTCACCACTGTTATTTAACATACTACTTGAAATCCTCTTCAATTTTTTTAAAATCATTCAGCTGGACCTTGCTAGCTTTCATGATGATTTTAACTATTATATAATTTTCAATTATTTTGATTATTATTCATATATTTAATTTATAAGATAAAGAACATTAGTAGTGAATCAGAATAAAAAATTGATAATCCATGTAATTTAACATGACCTTCATCAGATACAAAAATACATTAATCTCATCAAAATCATACATGAAGCATAAATGTATCTTTAGCAATTTAAAATCAACACCACAAAAGTAAAAGTATATTGAAAACTAAAATTATATCCCTTCTCATTATTTTATTAAATTGAAATAGAAGTGACTCCCACCATAACACAATAGCTACCAAGCTAAAAACCTACACTTGTAATCTTATAATCTTGTAATTTGGAAATAAAACATGGTTCTAAAAAATAATAGATTTCCTTAAGATGTCAGATACATAACCATTAAACATCAAATCATAAAAAAATTTTATCTATTAACTCTGTGCATAACATAGAGTTAATTTTCTGTCTGTTTGATAAGTTACATTAATTTCCAAAAACAAACATGAGTTTATTTTTCAAGAAATCACATTCATACTTACAGAATTAATGCAAATTAAAACAGTGGACATGGTGAATACTGTGAATTAGCTTGTTCATTTTCATTCCAACCTTCTCCTAATTTATTTCCTTTGCTACACTGCAGAGAGTGAAAGCTAAAAATTACATTTTCCATACTCCTTACAACACAGATGTTATTTCATTCTTCTAATCAGATGCATTCACACGAAGTATAATTTGAAAGTGAATTTACTAGACAAAAAGATGCAAGCTTTAAGGCATCCATCTGGCTAATGAAATTTGTAGGATGAGCCCTTAGTCAACCAACTTCCTTATTTAGCAGCAGTGGCATCCTAAATGATATAGAAGTTTATGTCTATCTCATGCAAAAGAAGACTAAAGGTAAGCAGCTCAAGGATACGTTGGCTTCACACCAGCTCCTTCTAGCTTACTGCTCTCCCATTATTATCAGGTAGCTTCCACTTCATGATGCAAAAGGTTTATTATCACATCTAAATTCAGCCAGCAGGAATGAGTCAGAGGCAAAGAAAAGGCATGATTCTTTCCTTTAAAAACACTTAGTTATAAGGCCACACTTAGCCCAAGGGAGGCTGAGAGATGTAGTATTTAATCTGAGAAACCATGTGTCCAGCTAAAAACTAGTTTCCATTTCAAAAGAAGAGACAGGAGACAATTTTCCATCGTTGTCATAAGTCCTTGTTAAATGGAAATAGGTGAAACTTCTTTTTAAATGTATCATAGTTTAAAAGTATATTTGGGGGCACCTATATTACACAGGAAAGCATTGGACTCAGTTTCAGCTCAGGTCATGATCTTATGGTTCATAGGATTGAGCCCTGTGTCAGTCTATTCGCTGACAGTACAGAACCTGCTTGGGATTCTCTCTCTCCTCTCTTGCTGCCCCTTCTCTCGCTCTCTCTCCCTCTCTCAAAATAAATAGACATTAAAAAATAAAAGTATATTTTAATGAATACTTTAATAAAATGTTTGGACTAAATTAACCTGAACATACTTTCTTTATCATATACCAAACAAAACTTTTAAAAATTTATTTTTTACTTTTTACTTTAGTTACTTTAAAAACTTAAGTAATGGGGTGCCTGGGTAACTCAGTCGGTTGGGCAGCTGATTTCAGCTCAGGTCGTGATCTCACAGCTCGTG
Source organism: Lynx canadensis (assembly GCF_007474595.2). NCBI lineage: Eukaryota > Metazoa > Chordata > Mammalia > Carnivora > Felidae > Lynx > Lynx canadensis. The sequence continues at coordinate 71,328,289 of NC_044321.2, read as the reverse complement.
AGATCGGGTCCCGTGTCGAGCTCTGTGCTGACAGCTCAAAGCCTGGAACCTGCTTTGGATTCTGTGTCTCCCTCTCTCTTTTCTCCTCCCGTGCTCACAGTCTGTCTCTCCCTCTCTCTCAAAAATAAATAAACATTAAATTAAAAAAAAACTTAAGTAATTACTTAATTCCTAATTGCTTCTCAAAATTTTGTACACTTTGACAGAAATTCTTGACTCCAAAAGGATTAAGAAACACAGATTTCAAGAACTCCTAGTATTCAGATTCATAAAACCTGATTCCAATGCTTGACACATGCATACCTTTTGCATTACTTTTACCAAGTAATTTAACTTCACTAAGCCTAATTTTCTTTTTATGTACCATAAGGATAATTAATTATGTGACCATCACTGCAAATATTTATTTATTTATTTATTTAAATGATGAATGTTATTTTCCAAAGCACATAATATACTGTACAAATAAGACTGTTATTAAATAACAGAGTTCCTGTTAAATGTCAAATAAAAATAAAGAAAACCAGTTAAATATGAATTTCAGATGAATACTTAATAATGTTTTTTTTTATTTTTTTTTTTGACGTTTTATTTATTTTTGAGACAGGGAGAGACAGAGCATGAACAGGGGAGGGTCAGAGAGAGAGGGAGACACAGAATCTGAAGCAGGCTCCAGGCTCTGAGCTGTCAGCACAGAACCCGACACGGGGCTTGAACTCACAGACCGCGAGATCATGACCTGAGCCGAAGTTGGACGCTTAACGACTGAGCCACCCAGACACCCCAATAATGTTTTTATATAAGTATGTGCCATGCAAATACTCTGTTTGGCAACCCTAGTTTTTTTTTTAAATGAATTAAGAAGGCTGACCAATAATAACACTAACTTTATACTTTTATATTTTATATTTATAAGGCATTTTAAGATCCACTATTTTATTCTCAGAACAAACTTGTGAGGACAATAATGAAGATATATAAATAATATACACCTACCTCCCTTTGAATAAAAAGCAAGAAATGAGGCTCAGAAATATCAGGAGCTGATGATAAAAAATCAGACAGTTTAGGAGAGGAATGAAATCAGGAGCCCCTTCCTCATCACATTGTCTCTTCGAGCTTCTTCACCAATAAGTTTATTTAACTGGTATTGTTGTAATCTTGGTAATCTGTCTTTCTCATAATTCATTATTGCCTCTGATAGATCAATCATGGAACTGAGATGGGAGGTATGTCTTAGGCTATTGTGAAAAGGAATTTTCCTCTGCTTCCTTATTAGTGTCTGACTTTGAGATGTTGGATTTTTACATTTGATAGTGGCATAGTCTATGTCTAAATGAGTAAACAAATTTTCTTCTGTAAATGGTTAGATGGTAAATATCTATGCAGGCAAAATAAGGTCTCTGTCACATGTTTACCTTTGCTTTTTATTTATAATCTAAAAATTTATTTTTTTTTTAATTTTTTTTCAATGTTTTTATTTATTTTTGGGACAGAGAGAGACAGAGCATGAATTGGGGAGGGGCATAGAGAGAGGGAGACACAGAATCGGAAACAGGCTCCAGGCTCTGAGCCATCAGCCCAGAGCCTGACGCGGGGCTCGAACTCACGGACCGCGAGATCGTGACCTGGCTGAAGTCGGACGCTTAACCGACTGCGCCACCCAGGCGCCCCTATAATCTAAAAATTTAAAATAGCATTATCAGCTCTCAGTCATACAAAAACAGGCTGAAGTGTACTGGGGGTAGGGCAAATGGGGAGTGACTGCTAATGGGTACAGGTTTCTTTTTGGGATGTTGAATCTGTTCTAAAATTGTGGTGGTTGCACAAATCTGTGAATTTAACAAAACTCATTGAACTGCACACTTCGGTTGCATGAATTATATGGTATATGAATTATACATCAGTAAATAGTTATAAAAATAACCTTAAGGAAGTGGAGGAAAAAGCTGAGGACAGGATTTGGTCTGAGGCAATAGTTTGCCAACTCCTAGAGGATAGTGTTGCCAAAATGGAGCTCCCTACCACTAGAAGCAGGAACAAATGGAGATATGTTAAAAATTAAAAATCTCAGGCTTACCCCAGCTCTACAAAGTCAGAAACTCTAGGTGTGGGGACCAGCAAACTGTGATTAAGAAGTCCTCCAAACACTTCTGATGCATCCAAATGGTTGAGAACTACTGTTTAAGATAATTTGTAGTGTAGGATTCCTTCACCATTGATGACAGAGAATCAATATTAAAACTGTGAGAAGAATGAGGGAAGATAGTAAGGTTTCCAATAAGAGAATATTAGAAATCCACCAGATACAAAAAAAAAGAAAATAAAAACAAAAACATATGTATATATATATAGAGAGAGAGAGAGAGAAAGAGAGAGAGAGAGAGACAAAGTTTTTGTCCTTGTGAAGCTCATAGTGGGGATAAAACAGACATATAAAAAATTTAACATAAGGCAGAATATATGTTGTTAATCCATGGGTGGTTTCAGAGGAAACTAAATCCCATCAGGATAGGACTCATAGTGACAGGTATATTGAAGGATGAATATCCTGCTTTCACAAGCAGGAAAGATGTGTTAATTTGCAGGCTTGCAAACCCTTTCTAAAAAAGCTGTACCTCTTTTCTCCTCTTGGTAATGGAATCCAGAGAAAATTAACAGAATTACATGTCCAGCAAAATCTGGTATGATATTTGCCTTTTATTCTAAGCATATTCATAATCTCTCTGGTAAAGAAATTGACATATAAGTGCCAAAATAATAACCCCCCTTATTTTTTTTTCCATTGAAAACATCTTTAAATGAATCGTAAATTATAGCCTTTAGCACTGCCTCTGTGTGAGTGTGTGTGTGCGTGTGTGTGTGTGTTTGTGTGTGTGCGTGTGTGTGTGTGTGCATGCGAGTATAAATGCAAGATCTTTCCACTCACTTGTAAACCCAAGTTTCAACCAGTCTAGATATTGATCTGGTCAGCCCTCTTGTTCTTACCTATCTTTTGTTGCAAATTCATCTTGTTTTCCCAAGTTAGTTCTGCAGCTTAGTTAAACCACTTCCTATTACCCTCTTTTTGTTACATTCTACCTCCTGTTCCAGAGGACTTTTGGCACTACTTTGGGCCAACAGTACAACTTAACTTCATCTCAACTTTCTATCTCTCTGCATAACAGAAGCTAAAATTTCTAGTACATTTTACCATGTTCTGACCCCCAAAACCAGAGATATTTTTAAAAAATGACCCTGTATTTTACAGTGATGTTATTCTTAATCTACAAATGCAGTACTTTGAAATTTTTTTCATCAGTATTTTATTTTAAATTCTTGGAGATGTACTCCTCTTGTACCTGTGAACATTGTAAAAATAATAACTTCTCTTAGTTGAATGAGAAACTAAAATTTTGTTATGGAATTAAAAAAAACCTAATGAATAGGAAAAAATGCATACATGAATTCAGGAACGTTTTTTTTTTTTAACTCAGTTACTTTTTAATGAATAGATATATAATTCCAAAATTATATTCCTTTTCTGCATTTAAAAATTTTTGATACAGAAACTCCAAAAACTGGTTTTCTGTCCATAAGATTGTGGGTAATAATGAAAGAATGTATTATTTTCACACATAATATATTTGAAAATGCCATAATTTAAAATTAACACTTATCTAGGCTCATAGTACAAAGGCATCCTTTGAGATCTCAGAGTGTAATAGCTTAGTAATGCAAACCAAAAATGTTAGTAAATTTCATTTAAAATGACTTTAAGTATAGGTGGTGAGACATAAAAAGTAAGATATAGAACCATATATACAGTATAACCATATATAAAGTTTAAATAAATAATACCAGTCATTACTTTTGGTAAACTAAAGTGACGTTATTTTCTTATGTATTCTTTTTTTGTATTTATGATAAAATGTTATTAAAGATACTAATCGATTGACAGGATATTATGGTTCTTCTCTTTTCTTTTATTAATGAGATGTATCACGTTGATTGATTTGCGAATGTTGAACCAGCCCTGCATCCCAGGAATGAATCCCACTTGATCATGGTGAATCATTCTTTTTATATGCTGTTGAATTCGATTTGCTAGTATCTTATTGAGAATTTTTGCATCCATATTTATCAGGGATATTGGCCTGTAGTTCCCTTTTTTTACTGGCTCTCTGTCCGGTTTGGGAATCAAAGTAATACTGGCTTCATAGAATGAGTCTGGAAGTTTTCCTTCCCTTTCTATTTCTTGGAATAGCTTGAGAAGGATAGGTATTATCTCTGCTTTAAATGTCTGGTAGAACTCCCCTGGGAAGCCACCTGGTCCTGGACTCTTATTTGTTGGGAGATTTTTGATAACCGATTCAACTTCTTCGCTGGTTATGGGTCTGTTCAAGCTTTCTCTTTCCTCCTGATTGAGTTTTGGGAGAGTGTGGGTGTTTAGGAATTTGTCCATTTCTTCCAGGTTGCCAATTTGTTGGCATATAATTTTTCACAGTATTCCCTGATAATTGTTTGTATCTCTGAGGGACTGGTTGTAATAATTCCATTTTCATTCATGATTTTATCTATTTGGGTCATCTCCCTTTTCTTTTTGAGAAGCCTGGCTACAGGTTTATCAGTTTTGTTTATTTTTTCAAAAAACCAACTCTTGGTTTCGTTGATCTTCTCTACCGTTTTTTTTTTAAATTCTATATTGTTTATTTCTGCTCTGATCGTTATTATTTCTCTTCTTCTGCTGGGTTTAGGCTGCCTTTGCTGTTCTGCTTCTATTTCCTTTAGGTGTGCTGTTAGATTTTGTATGTGGGATTTTTCTTGTTTCTTGAGATAGGCCTGGATTGTGATGTATTTTCCTCTCAGGACTGCCTTCGCTGCATCCCAAAGCATCTGGACTGTTGTATTTTTATTTTCGTTTATTTCCATATATTTTTTTAATTTCTTCTCTAATGGCCTGGTTGACCCACTCATTCGTTAGTAGGGTGTTCTTTAACCTCCATGCTTTTGGAGGTTTTCCAGACATTTTCCTGTGGTTGATTCCAAGCTTCATAGCATCGTGGTCTGAAAGTATGCATGGTATGATTTCAATTCTTGTATACTTATGAAGGGCTGTTTTGTGACCCAGTATATGATCTATCTTGGAGAACGTTCCATGTGCACTTGAGAAGAAAGTATATTCTGTTGCTTTGGGATGCAGAGTTCTAAATATATCTGTCAAGTCCATCTGATCCAATGTATCATTCAGGGCCCTTGTTTCTTTATTGACTGTGTGTGTAGATGACCTATCCATTTCTGTAAGTCGAGTGTTAACGTCTCCTGCAATTACCACATTTTATTTATTTATTTATTTATTTATTTATTTATTTATTTAAAATTTTTTGAATTTTTTTTCTTTTTTTTTCAATATATGAAATTTATTGTCAAATTGGTTTCCATCCAACACCCAGTGCTCATCCCAAAAAGTACCCTCCTCAATACCCATCACCCACCCTCCCCTCCCTCCCACCCCCCATCAACCCTCAGTTTGTTCTCAGTTTTTAACAGTCTCTTATGCTTTGGCTCTCTCCCACTCTAACCTCTTTTTTTTTCCCTCCCCTCCCCAATGGGTTTCTGTTAAGTTTCTCAAGATCCACATAAGAGTGAAACCATATGGTATCTGTCTTTCTCTTATGGTTTATTTCACTTAGCATCACACTCTCCACTTCCATCCATGTTGCTACCAAGGGCCATATGTCATTCTTTCTCATTGCCAGGTAGTACTCCATTGTGTATATAAACCACAATTTCTTTATCCATTCATCAGTTGATGGACATTTAGGCTCTTTCCATAATTTGGCTATTGTTGAGAGTGCTGCTATAAACATTGGGGCACAAGTGCCCCTATGCATCAATACTCCTGTATCCCTTGGGTAAATTCCTAGCAGTGCTATTTCTGGGTCATAAGGTAGGTCTATTTTTAATTTTCTGAGGAACCTCCACACTGCTTACCAGAGCGGCTGCACCAATTTGCATTCCCACCAACAGTGCAAGAGGGTTCCCATTTCTCCACATCCTCTCCAGCATCTATAGTCTCCTGATTTGTTCATTTTAGCCACTCTGACTGGCGTGAGGTGATATCTGAGTGTGGTTTTGTTTGTAGTTCCCTGATAAGGAGCGACGTTGAACATCTTTTCATGTGCCTGTTGGCCATCTGGATGTCTTCTTTAGAGAAGTGTCTATTCATGTTTTCAGCCCACTTCTTCACTGGGTTATTTGTTTTTCAGGTGTGGAGTTTGGTGGGCTCTTTCTAGATTTTGGATACTAGCCCTTTGTCCGATATGTCATTTGTGAATATCTTTTCCTATTCTGTTGGTTGCCTTTTAGTTTTGTTGGTTGTTTCCTTTGCTGTGCAGAAGCTTTTTATCTTCATAAGGTCCCAGTAATTCATTTTTGCTTTTAATTCCCTTGCCGTTGGGGATGTGTCGAGTAAGAGATTGCGACGGCTGAGGTCAGAGAGATCTTTTCCTGCTTTCTCCTCTAGGGTTTTGATGGTTTCCTGTCTTACATTCAGGTCCTTTATCCATTTTGAATTTATTTTTGTGAATGGTGTGAGAAAGTGGTCTAGTTTCAACCTTCTGCATGTTGCTGTCTAGTTCTCCCAGCACCATTTGTTCAAGAGACTGTCTTTTTTCCATTGGATGTTCTTTCCTGCTTTGTCAAAGATGAGTTGGCCATACGTTTGTGGGTCTAGTTCTGGGGTTTCTATTCTCTTCCATTGGTCTGTGTGTCTGTTTTTGTGCCAATACCATGCTGTCTTGATGATGACAGCTTTGTAGTAGAGGCTAAAGTCTGGGATTGTGATGCCTCCTGCTTTGGTCTTCTTCTTCAAAATTCCTTTGGCTATTCGGGGCCTTTTGTGGTTCCATATGAATTTTAGGATTGCTTGCTCTAGTTTCGAGAAGAATGCTCGTGCAATTTTAATTGGGATTGCATTGAATGTGTAGATAGCTTTGGGTAGTATTGACATTTTGACAATAATTATTCTTCCAATCCATGAGCATGGAATGTCTTTCCATTTCTTTATATCTTCTGCAACTACCTGCACAAGCTTTCTATAGTTTTCAGCATACAGATCTTTTACATCTTTGGTTAGATTTATTCCTAGGTATTTTATGCTTCTTGGTGCAATTGTGAATGGGATCAGTTTCTTTATTTGTCTTTCTGTTGCTTCATTGTTAGTGTATAAGAATGCAACTGATTTCTGTACATTGATTTTGTATCCTGCAACTTTGCTGAATTCATGTATCAGTTCCAGCAGACTTTTGGTGGAGTCTATCGGATTTTCCATGTATAATATCATGTCATCTGGAAAAAACGAAGGCTTGACTTCCTCTTTACCAATTTTGATGCCTTTCATTTCCTTTTGTTGTCTGATTGCTGATGCTAGAACTTCCAACCCTATGTTAAACAACAGCGGTGAGAGTGGACATCCCTGTCGTGTTCCTGATCTCAGGGAAAAAGCTCTCAGTTTTTCCCCATTGAGGATGATGTTAGCTGTGGGCTTTTTATAAATGGCTTTGATGATGTTTAAGTATGTTCCTTCTATCCCGACTTTCTCAAGGGTTTTTATTAAGAAAGGTGCTGGATTTTGTCAAAGGCCTTTTCTGCATCGTTTGGCAGGATCATATGGTTCTTATCTTTCCTTTGATTAATGTGATGTATCACGTTGATTGATTTGCGAATGTTGAACCATCCCTGCATCCTGGGAATGAATCCCACTTGATCATGGTAAATAATTCTTTATATGCTGTTGAATTCGATGCGCTAGTATCTTATTGAGAATTTTTGCATCCATATTCATCAGGGATATTGGCCTGTAGTTCTCTTTTTTTACTGGGTCTCTGTCTGATTTAGGAATCAAAGTAATACTGGCTTCATAGAATGAGTCTGGAAGTTTTCCTTCCCTTTCTATTTCTTGGAATAGCTTGAGAAGGATAGGTATTATCTCTGCTTTAAACGTCTGGTAGAACTCCCCTGGGAAACCATCTGGTCCTGGACTCTTATTTGTTGGGAGATTTTTGATAACCGATTCAATTTCTTCGCTGGTTGTGGGTCTGTTCAAGCTTTCTCTTTCCTCCTGATTGAGTTTTGGGAGAGTGTGGGTGTTTAGGAATTTGTCCATTTCTTCCAGGTTGTCCAATTTGTTGGCATATAATTTTCATAGTATTCCCTGATAATTGCTTGTATTTCTGAGGGATTGGTTATAATAATTCCATTTTCATTCATGATATCTATTTGGGTCATCTCCCTTTTCTTTTTGAGAAACCTGGCTAGAGGTTTGTCAATTTTGTTTATTTTTTCAAAAAACCAACTCTTGGTTTCGTTGATCTGCTCTACCGTTTTTTTAGATTCTATATTGTTTATTTCTGCTCTGATCTTTATTATTTCTCTTCTTCTGCTGGGTTTAGCCTGCCTTCACTGTTCTGCTTCTAGTTCCTTTAGGTGTGCTGTTAGATTTTGTATGTGGGATTTTTCTTGTTTCTTGAGATAGGCCTGGATTGCGATGTATTTTCTTCTCAGGACTGCCTTCACTGCATCCCAAAGCGTCTGGACTGTTGTATTTTTATTTTCGTTTATTTCCATATATTTTTTTAATTTCTTCTCTAATTGCCTGGTTGACCCACTCATTCGTTAGTAGGGTGTTCTTTAACCTCCATGCTTTTGGAGGTTTTCCAGACTTTTTCCTGTGGTTGATTCCAAGCTTCATAGCATTGTGGTCTGAAAGTATGCATGGTATAATTTCAATTCTTGGAAACTTATGAAGGGCTGTTTTGTGACTCAGTATATGATCTATCTTGTAGAATGTTCCATGTGCACTCGAGAAGAAAGTATATTCTATTGCTTTGGGATGCAGAGTTCTAAATGTATCTGTCAAGTCCATCTGATCCAATGTCTCATTCAGGGCCCTTGTTTCTTTGTTGACCGTGTGTGTAGATGATCTGTCCATTGGTGTAAGTGGAATGTTAAAGTCCCCTGCAATTACCACATTCTTATCAATAAGGTTGCTTAAGTTTATGAGTGATTGTTTTATATATTTGGGGGCTCCGGTATTCGGCGCATAGACATTTATAATTGTTAGCTCTTCCTGTTGGATAGTCCCTGTAATTATTATATAATGCCCTTCTTCATCTCTTGGTCCAGCCTTTAATTGAAAGTCTAGTTTGTCTGATATAAGTATGGCTACTCCAGCTTTCTTTTGGCTTCCAGTAGCATGATAAATAGTTCTCCATGCCCTTACTCTCAATCTAAAGGTGTCCTCAGATCCAAAATGAGTCTCTTGTAGACAGCAAATAGATGGGTCTTGTTTTTTTATCCATTCTGATACCCTATGTCTTTTGGTTGGCGCATTTAATCCATTTACATTCAGTGTTATTATAGAAAGATACGGGTTTAGAGTCATTGTGATGTCTATATGATTTATGCTTGTAGTGATGTCTCTAGTACTTTGTCTCACAGGATCCCCCTTAGGATCTCTTGTAGGGCTGGTTTAGTGGTGACAAATTCTTTCAGTTTTTGTTTGGGAAGACCTTTATCTCTCCTTCTATTCTAAATGACAGACTTGCTGGATAAAGGATTCTCGGCTGCATTTTTTTTCTGTTCATCACATTGAAGATCTCGTGCCAATCCTTTCTGGCCTGCCAAGTTTCAAAAGAGAGATCAGTCACGAGTCTTATAGGTCTCCCTTTGTATGTTAGGGCATATTTATCCCTTGCTGCTTTCAGAATTTTCTCTTTATCCTTGTATTTTGCCAGTTTCACTATGATATGTCGTGCAGGAGATCGTTTCAAGTTATGTCTGAAGGGAGTTCTCTGTGCCTATTGGATTTCAATGCCTTTTTCCTTCCCCAGATCAGGGAAGTTCTCAGCTATGATTTCTTCAAGTACCCCTTCAGCACCTTTCCCTCTCTCTTCCTCCTCTGGGATACCAATTATGCATATATTATTTCTTTTTATTGCATCACTTAGTTCTCTAATTTTCCCCTCATACTCCTGGATTTTTTTATCTCTCTTTTTCTCAGCTTCCTCTTTTTCCATAACTTTATCTTCTAGTTCACCTATTCTCTCCTCTGCTTCTTCAATCCAAGCCGTCGTCGTTTCCATTTTATTTTGCATTTCATTTAAAGCGTTTTTCAGCTCCTCCTGACTGTTCCTTAGTCCCTTGATCTCTGTAGCAAGAGATTCTCTGCTGTCCTCTATACTGTTTTCAAGCCCACTGATTAATTTTATGACTATTATTCTAAATTCACTTTCTGTTATATTTATTTAAATCCTTTTTGATCAGCTCATTAGCTGTTGTTATTTCCTGGAGATTCTTCTGAGGGGAATTCTTCCGTTTGGTCATTTTGGATAGTCCCTGGAGTGGTGAGGACCTGCAGGGCACTTCCCCTGTGCTGTGGTGTATAACTGGAGTTGGTGGGCGGAGCCACAGTCCGACCTGATGTCTGCCCCCAGCCCACCGCTGGGGCCACAGTCAGACTGGTGTGTGCCTTCTCTTCCCCTCTCCTAGGGGCAGGATTCACTGTGGGGTGGCATGGCCCTTCTGGGCTACTTGCACACTGCCAGGTGGATCTGGCATATTAGCTGGGGTGGGTAGGTAAGGTGCACAGGGCAGGAGGGGCAGGCTTAGCTCCCTTCTTCTTAGGTGTTCCACTTCAGGAGGGACCCTGTGGCAGCGGGAGGGAGTCAGACTGCTGCTGGAGAGGTGGCTCTGCAGAAGCACAGTGTTGGGTGTTTGGGTGGAGCAAGCAAGTTCCCTGGCAAGAACTGGTTCCCTTTGGGATTTTGGCTGGGGAATGGGCGGGGGAGATGGCGTTGGCCAGCGCCTTTGTTCCCTGCCAAACTGAGCTCTGTTGTCAGGGGGCTCAGCAACTCTCCCTCCCTTTGTCCTCCAGCCTTTCAGCTTTCTGAGCAGAGCTGTTAACTTATGACCTCCCAGACACTAAGTCCCGCTTACTATTGGAACACACTCCATCCGGCCCCTCCACTTTTGCAAGCCAGACTCGGGGGCTCTGCTTGGCTGGCAGGCTGCCCCTCTGCCCCGGCTCCCTCCTGCCAGTCTGTGGAGCACGCACCACCTCTCTGCCCTTCCTACCCTCTTCCGTGGACCTCTCGTCTGCGCTTGGTTATGGAGACTCCGTTCTGCTAGTCTTCTTGTGGTTTTCTGGGTTAGTTAGGCAGATGTAGGTGGAATCTAAGTGATCAGCAGGACACGCGGTGAGCCCAGAGTCCTCCTACGCCACCATCTTCCCAGACAATCAAGATTTTAAATGAAAACTTGTAATAGATTAAGAAAAGCACTATATTATAATAAAGTGGTCTATCTAAAGACAAGACCTAATAGTTCTAGATAGTTATACCTCCAAATTGGGAACAACCAAATATTTAGTTCAGTTAATAACAACCTTAAGGACTCATTGATAATAATACAGTAATTGTAAAGGACTTTAACACACCACTGAAAACAGTGGATGGATTACCTAAGCAGAAAATTAACCAGGAAACAATGGCTTTGAATGACACACTGGAACAGGTGGACCTAACAGTTATATTCAGAGAATTTTTCCTAAAGCATTAGAATACATATGAAATGGAATGTTAATTTCAAATTGTTCCACAAAACATTAAGTGGAATGCACATAAAAAATTTGCCAGAGTAGACCACATACTGGGTCACCAATCAAGCCTCAACCAGTACAAAATGATTGAGATCATATTTTTAGACAGCAATGCTATGAAACTTGAAGTCAACTGCAAGAAAATATTTGGAAAGACCATAAATACATGGAATTTAAAGAACATCCTACTAAAGAATGAAGGGGTTAACCAGGAAATTAAATAAGAAATAAAAAAAAATACATGGAAGTAAATGAAAATGAAAACACAACAGTTCAAATCCTTTGGGATGCAGCAAAGGCAGTCATAAGATGGAAGTATATAGCAATACAGGCCCAAATACACAACCTAAACTTACACCTAAAGGAGCTGGAAAAAGAACAGCAAATAAAGCCCAAAACTAGTAGAAGAAGGGAAATAATAAAGATTGGAGCAGAAATAAACTATATAGGATCCAAATTAAACACACACACGCACGCGCACGCACACAGCAGAACAGATCAGTGCAAATAGGAGCTTATTCTTAGAATTTGAAGACAATGATAAACCACGACCCAGACTTATCAAAAAGAAAAGAGAAAGGACCCAAGTAAATAAAATCATAAACAAAAAAAGACATATCACAGCCACCACCACAGAAAGACAATTATAAGAAAATATTATGAGCAATTATATGTCAAAAAATTCGGCAATCTGGAAGAATGGGATAAATTACTAGAAACATGTAAACTACTGAAACTGAAACAGGAAGAAAACAGAAAATTTGAACAGACGCATAACCAGCAAAGTAACAGAATAAATAATCAAAAATCTCCCAACAAACATGAGTCCAAGGTCGAATGGCTTTCCAGGGGAAGAAGAGTTTAAAGAAGAGTTTAATTTAAAGAAGAGTTAATTTAAAGAAGAGTTAATACCAAAAATTTAAAGACGAGTTAATACTTATTTTTCTGAAGTTGTTCCACCTAACTGAAATGGAAGGAAAATGCCCAAAATTATTCTATGAGGCCAGCATTACCTTGGTTCCAAAACCAGACAAAGACCCCATTAAAAAGGAGAATTACAGAACAATATCCCTGATGAAGATAGATGCAAAAACTCTCAACAAATACTAGTAAATCTAATCTAACAGTACATTAAAAGAATGATTCACCATGATCAATGGGGATTTATTCCTGGGCTATAGAGGTGGTTCAAATCAATCAACATGATACACCATATTAAGAAAGGAAAAGAACCATATGATCTTCTCGATAGATGCAGAGAAAGCATTTGACAAAATACAACCTCCATTCTCTATAAAAATGCTCAACAAAGTACAGATAGAAAGAACATATGTCAACATCATAAAGGCCATATACAAACGACCCACAGCTAATACCATCCTCAGGGGGGAAAAACTGAGAGCTATTCTCCTAAGGACAGGAACATGACAGGTATATCCAATCACACTACTGTTGTTCAACATAATATTAGAAGTTCTAGCTTAAGCAATCAGACAACAAAAAGAAAAGGCATCCAAATCAGCAATGCAGTAGTCAAAATTGACTCTTCACTGAAGACATGATACTCTACATAGAAAACCTGAAAGACTCCACCAAAAAATGTCCATAACTGATATGAATTCAGCAAACTTGCAGGACATGCTATAAACATACAGAAATCTGTTGCATTTGTATAGATCAATAATGAAGCAGAAGAAAGAGAAATCAAGGATTCAATCCCATTTACAACTGCACAAAAACCCATGAGATACCTAGGAAGAAACTTAGCCAAAGAGGTAAAGGATCTGTACTATGAAAATTATAGCACACTTATGAAAGAAATTGAAGAAGACACAAAGAAATGGAAAAACATTCCATGCTCATGGTTTGGAAGAACAGATGGTCAGAGAACACTTCTATATTGAGACATAATTCCTCTTCTCTTTAGGATAGCATAAATTTAATTATTCCCTTCTAACCAATACAATACAAGTGATAGCACAATATACTTCAAGCCAGAACAAGGTGCTAAAATGACAATGGCTTTCATCTTGGGTATACTTGCTCTCTCTCTCTCTCTCGGACTACTCACTCTCTCTGGGTAAACCAGCTTCCATGTTATAAGCAGTCCTACTGAGAGCCCCACATGGTGAGGAACTGAAACCACCAGTTAACAGCCAGTGAGGAACTGAAGTTTTTTTGTAAACAAGAGTCATGCCTTGAGATGACAGCAGATCTGGCCAACATTTTGACTAAACATTTATGGAAGACTGAGCTAGAACCATTTAGCTAGGTACTATATTCTTTATCCTCAGAAACTATGTGAAATAATAAGTGCTTGTTTTAACTGCTCAATTTTACGATAACTAGTTATGCTGCAATTGATAACTAAGAACTATTCATGAATATATCTATTATATTTCTTATTTTTTACTTCTTTCTCTATTCATATTCATCACTGTGTAATCACATTCATTCCAATAGCCACCTATGATTATTAAATGCCACCTGTATGATGATAGATTCCAAATTAATATTCTGATTCTATGCTTCTCCATTGACATCCACACTCATATTTTGAAACCTGATCACATCTTTATAAAGATACTTAATTATCACCACAAAACATAGCCAAAGGGAAATCATCATTATTGTTTTTTTTTTCCTCTAACCACCCTCTAACTTAACCTGTTTCACTCTCCTTCCCATCTCTGTAAGTGGCACTACTATTTACTCAGCTGCCCAGCATAAAAAACTGGCAATCTTCCTTGATTCTTCTTTTCCTTTTATATTCCATAATGTATTTTATTGTCATATCTTGTAACAATACTTCAAAACATATCTCAGATCTGACTATTTTTTATCACTTGCATCAATACCCAAGTACCATCACCTCACTTGGATTACTGACTGCAATAGCCTCCATATTTCCCTGTTTTAAACCCCTTTAATCTCTATCAATATTGCAGTCAGAGTGATCATTCAAAATATGAATCAAATCACAATACTCCTAAACTGAAAGAAACCTTTATTAATTTCCAATCAAACTCAGAATAAAATCTGAGGATCTACAAGACCTCACTTTTAATAGCCTCAGTCTACCTTTCCAACCACAACTCCTTATCCTTCTCTCATGAGTTCACTGTGCTTCAGCCATTTTGATCTTCTACATTATATTAAACCCATCATGAGAATTCCTGCTTGTGTCTTTGAATCAGATGCTCTGTCTCTTGCTGGAATATTCTTCCCCTGGATTTTGAAATCAGATACCCATATCTCATAATTCAAATCTCAGCTTAAATTAATATCACTTCCTCTGAGACTTCCTCTCTGACCATTTCATTTAATGTAACGATCCCTTCCTGCCCTTCCATCACTGTCTAACATTTCCCCCATTTATTATTTTACTAAAATGATTACTTCTTATATTCTGTCTCTTCCACTAGTAAATACCATTAATATCCCAGTATTCCTAGCTCTTAAAGCAGTGACTGAGGCATACCTCATATTTAATATGTTTATTGAATTAATTACAAGAGAAGACAAGACATAGGTTTATACCTATGTTTAACAAGGAAGCATTATAGATCTCATTCTTGACATTTTCTTCTCTAATATTCCTGTGGACTGACCTAATTGTTTAGTTCATGAGCCATTGTACAACTGAAAAAAAATATGTGAGAACCTTAGAATTAAAATCAGAATATTTTTAAATACGTATAATGTGTCAGAATTCACCATGTCTTTTCTTGTCTCTGTGTTGGGAACTTTGCTATTCACACCAGAAACCTTGGTAAGTTTATATTACTGTCTTATACAAGGAGACAGGTGGACCAACAAAGTAAAATGAACAAAAGAACTATAATCTATGAATGTAGTATGTATAAACAGTATAATATATAACAGTGGTTAAAAAAATACCAGACATGAAAGACCAGAATTTTCTGGCTCTAATACTTAGTAGCAATAACCTGAACAAATTACTAAAATTTTCTGAAACTTAATTTCCTCACTACAAAATGGGTAAGATAAGACAAATCACAGAGTGATTGTGACATTAAAAGGAATGATATAGGTAAGAAATTTGGCACTGGGCATATGGTAATTTTTAATAAATATTAGCAGATACTTATAGTAATAAAAGAAGTAAATAATAGTGATAGGATTATTATTTTTGTCATTGTTTTAGGACTCTAATTTCACTAATTTTGAAAATTATTTCTCATGATCAGTCTTGCAGTATACACCTCATATATGTCATGTCATTAAATAATATACAGATTCCTTGAAATAAATTAACCAGAATGAACCATTTAGTCTAAACAATGAAAGTTGATGTGAAAATTCGCTATGTACTACGTTAGTATGGTGCTTTTGAAAGTTTTAACTGATGATATTAAGGATGTGTGTACTTACTGACTGAGTCCAAATACAGCAAGAACAACAGGTTGTTACTGTTGTTGTTTTCTCCCTAGAGTATATCTTTCCTACAATAGAGGCAGTGCTAGGAAACTTATCAATTGATGTCATGATCTGCATTTATGCTTACCTGGGCCTCAAACACTCCCAGTAAATGTTTATTGAATTGAATTGAATACGATTGTAAATATCTTCTGGCAGATGGTACCTTTCTTGCAGAATGTCCACACTAATTACAGACTTATAGACCTAATAATGTTTTGCTTTTATTTTTGTCAAATCTATTAAATTCTGATTTTTTGGCTAATCCTGGTATCTATGTTGCCTACCACTTTATCTTGCTTATCTCAAGTTAGAAGTAAACATATTAAAACCTAGAAGCTGTATACTAATAACTGGTAGCAAAGACTAAAATACTAAGCTTAAGCAGATCCATCTATTATATTATAATTAATTCATTACACATTTTCAAATTTAGACTTACTATCCACTCTGATACTATAAAAATTTCAGTCTCAATTCTTGCCATTCTATTTATAAATAATAATGTTCCCTAGGTTCTTATGTTGTCTGCTTCAGCAAGAACAAAAGAAGCTTTGAACCAACAGTAAACCAAAGGGTATTTTGACCCAACCGTATTTAAAAACATATTTGAGGGGCGCCTGTGTGGCGCAGTCGGTTGAGCGTCCGACTTCAGCCAGGTCACGATCTCGTGGTCCGTGAGTTCGAGCCCTGCGTCAGGCTCTGGGCTGATGGCTCGGAGCCTGGAGCCTGTTTCCGATTCTGTGTCTCCCTCTCTCTCTGCCCCTCCCCCATTCATGCTCTGTCTCTCTCTGTCCCAAAAATAAATAAACGTTGAAAAAAAATTTAAAAAAACATATTTGAGGGGCGCCTGGGTGGCTCAGTCATTTAAATGTCCGACTTCAGCTCAGGTCATGATCACACGGTTCGTGGGTTCAAGTCCTGCATCAGGTTCTGTGTTGACAGCTCAGAGCTTGGAGTCTGCTTCATATTCTGTGTCCCTCTTTCTCTATGTCCTTCCCCAGTGCTCTCTCTCTCTCTCTCTCAAAAATAAACAAACATTATTTTTTTTAAAAAAAGCATATTTGAAATCTAACATTTGAAGTTTGAGAAGAAAATACTGCAAAAGCCTTGAAATTCTATGAATTGAGGAAGATAAAGTTGCTAGGAATAACTTAAATACTGTTTTTTTTTCTCCAAAGAATTTAGTAGCTTGTCATATAAAACTTGACTTTTTGTCGTAGGCTCTGGGTCTACAGTTCTCTCTTGTCTAGCAAGAGAGTAGGACACAGGGTAAAAAATGAGAGATGGCTAATGCCTGGGAAGACAAGACCCCTGAATAAGGGTCCTTGCCTCATATATATTCAGATCAGAAGGCTTACAAATGTGATGGGCATGCACAAAGAGACAAAGAAACTGAACATTAACTTGGGGACATGAGGGAAAATGGGGATTTTGAAGATATACAGTGTTTGGGGTATGGGTCAATATAAAACAAAATCCTGGTGCCGGTCAGATGGGTAGATGGTTGTTAAAGGCAGACAGGAGTGCCATGCCTGTTTATCTTTGCTAGCCTAGGGGATGAGAGAGATAGGGGAAATAACCTCAGGGTTAATAAGGCACCCTTAATTTTGTTAACCATCTCCACTCTGGGTTGCTTTGCCTGCAGTGCAGTGGTCCATAGTCCACCAATAGTCCAATTCACTAACCTGGCCCTATCCTCCTGTGAAGGCAGCTTTTCTGTGATAGTACTAAACTGGGGATGCTTCCACTCTGAATATCTAGTCTTGTTTACTTCATATACCGATGTAATGTGCATCGGTATATTGCACATGTGCATCAGTATATATTGCACCGTTTTTACTTTAGGCCTTTTCCTCTCCCTTTCTATTCTTGGGGCTCTGCACCCCCTATTTTGGGGCACCTTTGCACCCCATATTCTTGGGGTACCAATCTTGTTTACCCAAACTCGGGTGTGAGCATTTTATGACTTTGTATTCCTTTATGTCTTGTTACCTTTTTATATTAAAAAGGTAAAGTTTTATTTTTATTTATTTTATTTATTTATTTTTTTATTATATGAAATTTATTGTCAAATTAGTTTCCATACAACACCCAGTACTCATCCCAAAAGATGCCCTGTTCAACGCCCTGTTAATCCATTGCTGTAAACCCAGGGGATTCTTCACCTTATCCCCCACAATTTTATAGGGCCCAAAGTAATTTCTAGGTGTGGATGAGGAAATTGTACATACTAATCCCTATTTCAGGAAAAACAAAACAAAACAAAACAAAACGAAACATGATATCATATGGACCTCTGATGCATTTATTTGGAAAATAGAAAAAACACGAATTTCCTCAAAATGCAGTTTGTTTCATCTTAAATCTTGTTCAATCTTAAAATTCCCCTTTTCATGGTTTTATTTTTTTATTAAATGATTTTTGTTTAAGAAATAAAATCATACTATGCTTAAATTTTAAGCAAATATCAAGTGAGTTATATAATAACTATGAAACCTTCTTATGGACCCGCTAGTAACTTCTAGGTAATTATGTAAAAATTATACTTCCATTTCATTAGCTAGAAAATTTTATTTTTTCCCTTCACTTTTAAAGATAATGTCAAAAAGCCCACCTAGGCTTTAGAAAGCAATTACAACCGCCATCTGAAAACAATTCCTACTGACTTTTAATATCTCAAGTGTATCCCAAGGACATTATCATTGGATCTACAAAGGCACAGAAGTAGTCTGAACTATTCTTTTTTTTTTAAATATATGAAGTTTATTGTCAAATTGGTTTCCATACAACACCCAGTGCTCATCCCAAAAGGTGCCCTCCTCAATACCCAACACCCACCCTCCCCCCCCCCCCCCCCCCCCCATCAACCCTCAGTTTGTTCTCAGGTTTTGAGTCTCTTATGCTTTGGCTTTCTTCGACTCTAACCTCTTTTTTTTTCCTTCCCCTCCCCCATGGGCTTCTGTTAAGTTTCTCAGGTTCCACATAAGAGTGAAACCACATGGTATCTGTCTTTCTCTGTATGGCTTATTTCACTTAGCATCACACTCTCCAGTTCCATCCATGTTGCTACAAAGGGCCATATTTCATTCTTTCTCATTGCCACGTAGTACTCCATTGTGTATATAAACCACAATTTCTTTATCCATTCATCAGTTGATGGACATTTAGGCTCTTTCCATAATTTGGCTATTGTTGAGAGCGCTACAATAAACATCGGGGTACAAGTGCCCCTATGTATCGTACTCCGGTGTCCCTTGGGTAAATTCCTAGCAGTGCTATTGCTGGGTCATAAGGTAGGTCTATTTTTAATTTTTTGAGGAACCTCCACACTGTTTTCCAGAGCGGCTGCACCCCTTTACATTCCCACCAACAGTGCAAGAGGGTTCCCGTTTCTCCACATCCTCGCCAGCATCTAAAGTCTCCTGATTTGTTCATTTTGGCCACTCTGACTGGCGTGAGGTGATATCTGAGTGTGGTTTTGATTTGTAGTTCCCTGATGAGGAGTGACGTTGAGCATCTTTTCATGTGGTGTTGGCCATCCGGATGTCTTCTTTAGAGAAGTGTCTATTCATGTTTTCAGCCCATTTCTTCACTGGGTTATTTGGTGAGCTCTTTATAGATTTTGGATACTAACCCTTTGTCTGATATGTCATTTGCAAATATCTTTTCCCATTCCGTTGGTTGCCTTTTAGTTTTGTTGGTTGTTTCCTTTGCTGTGCAGAAGCTTTTTATCTTCATAAGTTCCCAGTAGTTCATGTTTGCTTTTAATTGCCTTGCCTTTGGAGATGTGTCAAGTAAGAAATTGCTACAGCTGAGGTCAGAGAGATCTTTTCCTGCTTTCTCCTCTAAGGTTTTGATGGTTTCCTGTCTCACATTCAGGTCCTTTATCCATTTTGAGTTTATTTTTGTGAATGGTGTGAGAAAGTGGTCTAGTTTCAACCTTCTGCATGTTGCTGTCCAGTTCTCCCAGCACCATTTGTTAAAGAGACTGTCTTTTTTCCATTGGATGTTCTTTCCTGCTTTGTCAAAGATGAGTTGGCCATATATTTGTGGGTCTAGTTCTGGGGTTCTTATTCTACTCCATTGGTCTATGTGTCTGTTTTTGTGCCAATACCATGCTGTCTTGATGATGACAGCTTTGTAGTAGAGGCTAAAGTCTGGGATTGTGATGCCTCCTGCTTTGGTCTTCTTCTTCAAAATTACTTTGGCTATTCGGGGCCTTTTGTGGTTCCATATGAAATTTAGAATTGCTTGTTCTAGTTTCGAGAAGAATGCTGGTGAAATTTTGATTGGGATTGCATTGAATGTCTAGATAGCTTTGGGTAGTATTGACATTTTGACAATAATTATTCTTCCAATCCATGAGCATGGAATGTTTTTCTGTTTCCTTATATCTTCTTCAATTTCCTTCATAAGCTTTCTATAGTTTTAAGCATACAGATCTTTTACATCTTTGGTTAGATTTATTCCTAGGTATTTTATGCTTCTTGGTGCAATTGTGAATGGGATCAGTTTCTTTATTTGTCTTTCTGTTGCTTCATTATTAGTGTATAAGAATTAGTGTATAAGAATCAGTTGCATTTCTGATTCTGATTTCTGTACATTGATTTTGTACCCTGAAACTTTCCTAAATTCATGTATCATTCCTAGCAGACTTCTGGTGGGGTCTATCAGATTTTCCATGTATAATATCATGTCATCTGCAAAAAGTGAAAGCTTACCTTCGTCTTTACCAATTTTGATGCCTTTGATTTCCTTTTGTTGTCTGATTGCTGATGCTAACACTTCCAACACTATGTTAAACAACAGCGGTGAGAGTGGACATCCCTGTCGTGTTCCTGATCTCAGGGAAAAAGCTCTCAGTTTTTCCCCGTTGAGGATGATGTTAGCTGTGGGCTTTTCATAAATGGCTTTTATGAACTTTATGTTCCTTCTATCCCGACTTTCTTGAGGGTTTTTATTACGAAAGGGTGCTGAATTTTGTCAAAGGCCTTCTCTGCATCGATTGACAGGATCATATGGTTCTTATCTTTTCTTTGATTAATGTGATGTATCACGTTGATTGATTTGCGAATGTTGAACCAGCCCTGCATCCCAGGAATGAATCCCACTTGATCATGGTGAATCATTCTTTTTATATGCTGTTGAATTCGATTTGCTAGTATCTTATTGAGAATTTTTGCATCCATATTCATCAGGGATATTTGCCTGTAGTCCTCTTTTTTTACTGGGTCTCTGTCTGGTTTAGGAATCAAAGTAATACTGGCTTCATAGAATGAGTCTGGAAGTTTTCCTTCCCTTTCTATTTCTTGGAATAGCTTGAGAAGGATAGGTATTATCTCTGCTTTAAACGTCTGGTAGAACTCCCCTGGGAAGCCATCTGGGCCTGGACTCTTATTTATTGGGAGATTTTTGATGATTAATGCAATTTCTTAGCTGGTTATGGGTCTGTTCAAGCTTTCTATGTCCTCCTGATTGAGTTTTGGAAGAGTGTGGGTGTTTAGTAATTTGTCCATTTCTTCCAGGTTGTCCAGTTTGTTGGCATATAATTTTTCATAATATTCCCTGATAATTGCTTGTATCTCTGAGGGATTGGTTGTAATTATTCCATTTTAATTCATGATTTTATCTATTTGGGTCATCTCCCTTTTCTTTTTGAGAAGCCTGGCTAGAGGTTTGTCAATTTTGTTCATTTTTTTAAAAAAACAACTCTTGGTTTCGTTGATCTGCTCTACAGTTTTTTTAGATTCTATATTGTTTATTTCTGCTCTGATCTTTATTATTTCTCTTCTTCTGTTGGGTTTAGGCTGCCTTTGCTGTTCTGCTTCTATTTCTTTAGGTGTGCTGTTAGATTTTGTATTTGGGATTTTTCTTGTTTCTTGAGATAGGCCTGGATTGCAATGTATTTTCCTCTAAGGACTGCCTTTGTTGCGTCCCAAAGCGTTTGGATTGTTGTATTTTCATTTTCGTTTGTTTCCATATATTTTTTGATTTCTTCTCTAATTGCCTGGTTGACCCATTCATTCTTCAGTAGGGTGTTCTTTAACCTCCATGCTTTTGGAGGTTTTCCAGACTTTTTCCTGTGGTTGATTTCAAACTTCATCGCATTGTGGTCTGAAAGTATGCATGGAATGATTTCAATTCTTGTATACTTATGAAGGGATGTTTTGTGACCCAGTATGTGATCTATATTGGAGAAGGTTCCATATGCACTTGAGAGGAAAGTATATTCTGTTGTTTTGGGATGCAGAGTTCTAAATATATCTGCCAAGTCCATCTGATCCAGTGTCTCATTCAGGGCCCTTGTTTCTTTATTGATGGTGTGTCTAGATGATCTATCCATTGCTGTTAGTGGAGTGTTAAAGTCCCCTGCAATTACCACATTCTTATCAATAAGGTTGCTTATGTTTGTGAGTAATTTTTTATATATTTGGGGGCTCCGGTATTCGGCGCATAGACATTTATAATTGTTAGCTCTTCCTGATGGATAGACCCTGTGATTATTATATAATTCCCTTCTTCATCTCTTGTTACCACCTTTAATGTAAAGTCTAGTTTTCTAATATAAGTATGGCTACTCCAGCTTTCCTTTGCCTTCCAGTGGCATGATAAATAGTTCTGCATCCCCTCACTCTCATTCTGAAGGTGTCCTCAGGTCGAAAATGAGTCTCTTGTGGACAGCAAATAGATGGGTCTTGGTTTTTTTTTTTATCCATTCTGATACCCTATGTCTTTTGGTTGGCGCATTTAGTCCATTTACATTCAGTGTTATTCTAGAAAGATATGGGTTTAGAGTCATTGTGATGTCCATGGGTTTCATGCTTGTAGCGATGTCTCTGGTACTTTGTCTCACAGGATCCCCCTTAGGATCTCTTGTAGGGCTGGTTTAGTGGTGATGAATTCCTTCAGTTTTTGTTTGGGAAGACCTTTATCTCTCCCTCTATTCTAAATGACAGACTTGCTGGATAAAGGATTCTCGGCTGCACATTTTTTCTGTTTATCACATTGAAGATCTCCTGCCATTCCTTTCTGGCCTGCCAAGTTTCAGTAGAGTGATCAGTCAGGAGTCTTATCAGTCTCCCGTTATGTGTTAGAGCTCGTTTATCTCTAGCTTCCCTCAGAATTTTCTCTTTATCCTTGTATTTTGCCAGTTTCACTATGATATGTCATGCAGAAAATTGATTCAAGTTACATCTGAAGGGAGTTCTCTGTGCCTCTTGGATTTCAATGCCTTTTTCCTTCCCCAGATCAGGGAAGTTCTCAGCTATGATTTCTTCAAGTACCCCTTCAGCACCTTTCCCTCTCTCTTCCTCCTCTGGGATACCAATTATGCATTGATTGTTTCTCTTTAGTGCATCACTTAGTTCTCTAATTTTCCCCTCATACTCCTGGATTTCTTTATCTCTCTTGTTCTCAGCTTCTTCTTTTTCCATAATTTTATCTTCTAGTTCACCTATTCTGTCCTTTCCCTCTTCAATCTGAGCCTAGTTGTCTCCATTTTATTTTGCAACTCATTGATAGCATTTTTTAGCTCCTCCTGGCTGTTCCTTAGTCCCTTGATCTCTGTAGCAAGAGATTCTCTGCTGTCCTTTATACTCTTTTCAAGCCCAGCGATTAATTTTATGACTATTATTCTAAATTCACTTTCTGTTATATCGTTTAAATCATTTTTGATCAGTTTGTTAGCTGTTGTTATTTCCTGGACGCTTTTCTGAGGGGAATTCTTCCATTCCGTCCTTTTGGATAGTCCCTGGAGTGGTGCGGACCTGCAGGGCACTTCCCCTGTTCTGTGGTGTATAACTGGAGTTGGTGGGCGGAGCCGCAGTCAGACCTGATGTCTGCCCCCAGCCCACCGCTGCGGCCACAGTCAGACTGGTGTGTGCCTCCTCTTCCCCTCTCCTAGGGGCAGGATTCACTGTGGGGTGGCATGGCCCATCTGGGCTACTTGCACACTGCCAGGCTTGTGGTGCTGGGGATCTGGCTTATTAGCTGGGGTGGATTGGCAGGGTGCACAGGGGCGTAAGGGGCAGGCTCAGCTCGCTTTTCCTTCGGAGATCTGCTTCAGGAGGAGCCCTGCATCACTGGGAGGGAGTCAGTCCCACCAGAGTGATGGATACGCAGAAGTACAGAGTTGAGTGTTTGCAAGGTGCAAGCAAGTTCCCTGGCAGGAACTGGGTCCCTTTGGGATTTTGGCTGGGGGATGGGCGAGGGAGATGGCACTGGTGAGTGCCTTTGTTCCCTGCCAAGCTGAGCTCTGTCCCCTGGGGCTCAACAACTCTCCCTCCCATTGTCCTCCCGCCCTCCCGAGCAGAGCTGTTAGCTTATAACCTTCCAGATGTCAAGTCCCGCTTGCTGTCGGAACACTCCGTCTGGCCCCTCTGCTTTTGCAAGCCAGACTCGGGGGCTCTGCTTTGCCAGCGGGCTGCCCTTCTGCCCCGGCTCACTCCCGCCAGTCCCTGTAGTGCGCACCGCCCGGCTGCCCTTCCTACCCTCTTCTGTGGGCCTCTCGTCTGCACTTGGCTCTGGACACTTTGTTCTGCTAGTCTTCTGGTGTTTTCTGGGTTATTCAGTCAGGTGTAGGTGGAATCTAAGTGATCAGCAGGACCCTTGGTGAGCCCAGCATCCTCCTACACCGCCATCTTCCCAGGATAGTCTGAACTATCCTGAAGAAATCTTTGCAGACCCAGAATGATAGTACTGACAGAGTACATCATTATGTTTTTTTTTCCCTCTAGATTATCAGCCTTTGAAGAGCAAAGGCTGTATCTCTCCTCTGCCTATTATCCTTAATGCCTAAAACACTGTTTAGTATTTAATAGACATTCAATATGTGTCTTCTGGATGAATGAGTATTGACAGCATCAAAAATGGAAGTACAGGAAGCAGAAGATGGGTATGAGAGAAATGTATGCTATAAATATTAAGGGAAACCTCCAAACCTCTATATATGTGAGAGAAAGATTAAAAGCAAGATTTGGTAAAATATTGTGTCCTGTGTGGTGTCAAGATTAATAACTATTTGTCCACTCTCCTGTTTAGGGTAAGACCTGTTATGAGATTGTATCCCCCATCATTTTCAATTTCTATAGAATCAGAGGAGAAAATTACACTGATTAGCCTTTGTAGACGGAAATTTTTTTAAGAATTTACAAAAGTATAAACCTAGTAAAGTAAAACTTGCCATTATTTTACAAATTTTTCTCAAAAATATTCTGAAGTATGCACCAGTATCTTCTTCAAGTGCTCCTTATAAATATTTTGAATTTTGTGTCTCCTTATTAGAACTTTTAACAGAACAAATGTCGTTTCTGGGGAGCAGGGGATTAGAATACACAACTCATTAAAGGGCACTAAATGTAAAGCAAAATCTATCCTTTGAAAAATGGCAAAATACAGATTTCTACTGTTAAAATAGGTATGCAAGTGATGCATCCTATTTTTACTCTTTCATGTTATAAAATATTTAAAACCAAAACACAAAATGCAAAAGTATATATCTGTTTACAAAATATATTGTACAAATATTTTTCTGAATGCTGAAGTAAAATGGTATTACCTGTCATTAATTTTAAAACATTGTGTGTGTGTGTGTGCATTTATTGTCTAAATATACACTTCCAAACTGTTTTCATGTTGGCACATATTTGTTTTAAGGATAGCCTTATGCACATCTTACATTCTAAAAGAGAATGACATGGAAAAATAGGTAAAATTGTAATTTAAATAGCACTGCTATCTGTTGTCAATCCAAAGGTGAGATATGCAGCTTTCAATAGATTTGTAACTTTAAGTGTCAAGATATTTCACTAGATGTTTACAATCGTAAATAATTAAATACATATTCTACACAGGTATCCTCAAAATAATCACAGTCTACAATTCTGTGACATTTGGAATATTAAGTACTTCTCAATGTCTACAAAATATCAACTTCATGTATTACAACAACCAAGATGTCCACTTTATATACTTGATGGTAGGAGTCATGATACTTTCAAAGCATGTATAATGAATCACAAAGTGCACCGGGTAAAACACGTTTTAAAAGTTAAGAACATTTATAGGGGTATATCAAATGAGAAGATATAAAAAATTGTAAATATCTATGCCCCCAACTTAGAACACCCAAATATATGAATTAATTAGTAACAAACATAAACTCATTAATAATAATAGAAAAATAGTAGGAGACTTTAACACCCTACTTACAACAATGGACAGATCATCTAGGCAAAAAAATGAACAAGGAAACAATGGCTTTGAATGACACACTGGACCAGATGGATCATGGATATTTTCAGAACATTCCATCCTAAAGCAACAGAATAAACATTCTTCTTGAGTGCACATAGAACATTCTTCAGAGTGAATCACACACTGGGTCATAAATCAGCCCTCAACAAGGACAAAAAGACTGAGATCACACCATGCATATTTTCCAACCACAATGCTATGAGAAGTCAAACACAAGAAAAAATTTGGAAAGATCACAAATACGTGGAGGTTAAAGAACAGCCTACTAAATAATGAATGGGTTAACCAAGAAATTAAAGAAAAAAATAAAAAAAAATTACATGGAAGCAAACGAAAATGAAAACATGACAGTCCAAAACTTTTGGGGTATGCCTGGGTGGCTCAGTTGGTTAAGCAACTGACTTTGGCTTGGGTCTTGATCTCATGGTTTGTGGGTCTGAGCCCCGTGTCGGGCTGTGTGCTGACAAATCAGAGTCTGGAGCTTGCTTCAGGCTCTGTGTCTCCCCCTCTCCCTTCCCCACCCCCACTCCCTCACTTGCACTCTCTCTCAAAAATAAACAAACATTAAAAAAGTTTGTGATACAGAAAAGTCATTTATAAAAGGGAAGAATATTGCAATGCAGGCCTACTTCAAGAAGCAAGAGGTCTCAAATATACAACCTAACCTTACACCTAAAGGAGCTTGAAAAATAATAGCAAATAAAGCCTAAAGCCAGAGAAGGGAAATAATAAAGGCTATAGAAGAAGTAAATGATATAGATACAAACAACAACAACAACACAATAGAGAAGATCAATGAAATTAAGAGTTGTTTTTTTTGAAAGAATTAATAAAATTGATAAACTCCTAGCCAGACTTATCAAAAAGAAAAAAAAGAAAGGACACAAATACAATCATAAATGAAAAAAGAGATCACAACAACACAACTGTTTGTAGTAGTACAATTATGAAAGAATATTATGAAAAATTACATTCCACCAAACTCATCAATCTGAAAATAAGGGAAATTCCTAAAAATATGAACAACCAAAACAGAAATAGGAAGAAATTGAAATTAAAAATTTGAACAGTCCCATAACCAGCAAAAAATTAAGTCAGTAATCAAAAAAAAAAATGTCCCAACAAGCAAAAGTCCATGGTCAGATGGCTTCCCAGGGGAATTATTCCAAACATTTAAAGTAGAGTTAATACTTATTCTTCTCAAACATTTCCAAAAATTAGAAATAGAATGAAATATTTCATTCTCATTCTATGAGGCAAGCATTACTGTGATTCCAAAACGAGACTACACTAAAAAGGAGAATTACAGGCCAATATGCCTGATGTACTTGGGGATGCAAAAATTCTCAACAAGATGATAGCAAATCAAATCCAATAGTACATTAAAATGATTCACCATGATCAAGTGGGATTTATTCCTGGGGTACAAGAATGGTTTAATAATTGTCATATACCACAATAATAAAAGAAAGGATAAGAACCATATGATGCAGAAAAAGCATTTAACAAAATATAGCATCCATTCTTGATAAAAATTCTTAAAAAATAGGGATGGAGAAAAATACCTCAACATAATAAGGCCATATACAAAAGACCCACAGTTAATGCCATCCATAATGGGGTAAACCTAGAGCTTTTTCTCCACAGTCAGGAACAAGACAGGGATGTCCTCTCTCACCATTGTTACTTACATAGTACTGGAAGTCTTCACTTCAGTCATCAGACAACAACAAGAAATAAAAGACATCTAAAATAGCAAGGAAAAAGTCAAACTTTCACTATTTGCAGAAAATATGATACTCTATGTATAAAACCCAATATATTACACCAAAAAAATTACTAAAACTGATACACGAATTCAGCAAAGTTGCAGCATATAGAATGAGCTCTGATAGCTCAGACCCTGGAGCCCGTTTCGGACTCTGTGTCTCCCTCTCTCTCTCTGCCCCTCCCATACTTGCAGGCTGTCTCTCTCTCTCTTTCTCTCTCTCTCTCTCTCTCTCTCTCTCTTTCAAAAATAATAAATAAAACATTAAAAAACAAAAAATAAACCTGTTGCATAACTACACACCAGCAATGAACCAGCAGAAAAGGAAATCAAGGAATCAATCCAATTTTTAATTACACCAAAACCATAAGAAATCTAGGAATAAGCCTGATCAAAGAGGTGAAAGATCTGTATTCTGAAAACTGCAACCCTTATGAAAGAAATCAAAGAAGACACAAAGAAATAGAAAAACATTCCATGCTCAGTGATTGGAAGAACAAGTGTTAAAATGCCTATACTACCCAAAGCAAACTACACATTCCCTGCACTCCCTATCATAATAGCACCAGCAATTTTCACAGAACTAGAACAAACAATCTTAAAAATTTTAAGGAACCACAAAAGCCCTCAAATAGCCAAAGGAATCTTGAAAAAGAAAAATAAAGCTGGGGACTCCTGGGTGGCTCAGTCAGTTGAGTATCCTCTTGATATCGGCTCAGGTCATGATGTCACAATTTGTGAGATTGGGCTCTGTGTCAGTCTCTGCACTGACAGCATAGAGTTTGCTAGGGATTCTCTCCCCCACTCTGTCTCTTCCCCTCCCCTGCTCTCTCTCTCCCTCTTTCTTTCTCTATCTCAAAATAAATAAACACATATATAAATTAAAATAATTATTTAAAAAAAAAGAAAAACAAGCTGAAGGCATCACCATTCTTGACTTCAAGCTATATTACAAAGCTAGTCATCAAGACAGTATGGTACTGGCACAGAAACAGTCAAATAGATCAATTGAATAGAATATAAAACCCAGAAATGACCCACAACTATATCATAAACTACATTTTGGTAAAGCAGTAAAAAAATATCTAATGGAAAAAAGGCAGTCTCTTCAACAAATTCTGTTGGAAAAACTGGACAACGACATGCAGAGGGATGAAACAGGACCACTTTCCTACACCATACACAACAATGAATTCAAATGGATCAAATACCTAAATGTGAGACAGGAAGCCATCACAATCCTAGAGGAGAATACAGGCTGCAACCGCTTTGACCTCAGCCATAGCAACTTCTTAATATACATGTGTCCAGAGTCAAGGGAAACAAAAGCAACAATCAGCTATTGGGACTTCATCAAGATAAAAAGCTTCTGAATAGTGAAGAAAACAATCAATAAAACTAAAAGTCACCTTAAGGAATGGGGGGAGATATTTACAAATGATATATCTGATAAAGGGTTAGTCTCCAAAACCTATAAATAACTACTCAAACTCAACACCCCAAAAATAAATAATACAGTTAAGAAATGAGCAGAATAAACGAAGAGACATTCTCCCAAAGACATACAGAGATGGCTAACAGAAACTTGAAAACATTCTCAGTATCATTCATCATCAGGGAAATACAAAGTCAAAAACACAATGAGATACCACCTCACACCTGTCAGAATGGCTAAAATTAATAACACAGGAAACAAGAGATGTTGGTGAGGATGTGGAGAAAGGGGAACCCTCTTACACTGTTACTGAGATTACAAACTGGTGTAGCCAATCTGGAAAATAATGGAGTTTCCTCAAAAAGTTAAAACTAGACCTACTCTATGACCAGCAATTTCATTACTAGGTATTTACCCAAAACATACAAAAATACTGATTGAAGGGGCACATGAACCCTGATGTTTATAGCAGCATTATCAACAATAGCCAAACTATGGAAAGAGCTCTATTGTCCATTGACTGATTAATGGATACAGAAGATGTGGCAGATAGATAGATGATAGATAGATAATGTAATATTAGTCATCCATCAAAAAGAATGAAATCTTGCCATTTGCAATGATGTGGATGGAGCTAGAGTGTATTATGGTTAGTGAAATAAGTCAGTCAGAGAAAGGCAAGTACTATATGATTTCATTCACATGTGGATTTTTAAAAAGAAAACAGGTGAACATAAGGTATGGGAAAAAATAGAGAAGGACTCAAACCATAAGTGACTGTTAACTATAGAGAACAAACAGAGGGTTAATGGAGGAAAAGTGGGCAGGGTGGTGGGCTAAATGGGTGATGAGTATTAAGGAGCGTACATGTTGTGATGAGCACTGGGTGTTATATGTAAGTGATGAATTACTGAATTGTATGCCTCAAACCAATTTTACCACATATGTTAAGTAACTGAAATTTAAATAAAAACTTGATATCAAAAATAAACAATTTAAGAGCATTTATAAAGTACCAGTCAATTATTGCAGTTTAATTTAATGTAGATTATAAAATGCTAAGAACTTCATGAGGCAAGGCTCTAATAAGAGAGAATTTTTAGGTTTTCATAAATCTAGGTAAAATAAACAAAAGAATATTTTCCTTTTTAACCATTATTGAGTATCCTGTTCAGTAACATTATGTATATTCACATTATTGTGCAACCATTGTCATCATCTTTCTGAAGGATTTTTTTCTCTTCTCAAACCAAAGCTCTATGTGAGCAAAACAGTAACTCTTTATTCCCTGCTCTGATCAGATCCTCAAAACTGCCGCTCTACTTTCTGTCTGTATGAGATTGATCAATGCACTGTATATAAGTAGAATCATTAAATACTTGTCCCTTCTGGGACAAACTTACTTCACCTAGCATAACATCTCCAAGGTTAATTTATATTGTATCATGTGTCAAAATTTCTATTTCTAAGGCTCAGCAATATTCATTGTATGTATGTATAGCATTCTACCAATTAATCCATTGGTGGTTACTTGGGATGCTTCCACATTTTGTTTATTGTGAGTAATGTTACTGTAAACAAGAGTGTATACATATCTGTTTAAGTCCTTGCTTTCAGTTCTTTTGGATATATGCCTAGGAATGGAACTGCCAAGTCCTATGATATTTGTATGTTTGATTTTTGGAGAAACAACCATACTGTTTTTTACAGTGCCTGTACCATTTTACATTCCTTTCAAGCAATGCAAAAGGGCTCCAATGTATCTGAATTCTCACCAATATTTGTTCTTTTATATATTTTGAATAATAGCCATCATAATGAGCATAAATTGGTATATAATATTTTATTTTTTATTTGAATTTATCTAATGATTAGTAATATTGAGCACTCTTGTGTGTTTTTTATGGCCATTCTATATCATCTTTGCAGAAATATCTATTCAAGTCCTTGTACATTTTTAATTGGATTGTTTTCAGAAGTTCACTTGTAGAATTTTTAATATTTTTTGAAAAGCAATCTGTTATTAGACATATGACTTACAAATATTTTCACTCATTCTGCGTATTGACTTTTGACTCTTCATATTGCCTTTGAGGGGTGCCTATGTGGCTCAGTCGGTTAAGCGTCCAACTTTGGCTCAGGTCATGATCTCACAGGTCATGAGTTCAAGCCCCATGTGGGGCTCTGTGCTGACAGCTCAGAGCCTGGAGACTGCTCAGGTTCTGTGTCCCCTCTCTCTCTCTACCCCTCGTCCGCTCATGCTCTGTCTCTCTCTGTCTCAAAAATAATCATTAAAAACATAGTGCCTTTGCAGGCAAAACCTTTTTAAATTTGATGAAGTACAATTTATCTCTCTTTCGTTTACTGCTGTGCTTTTGGTGTCATATCCAATAAATCATTACCAAATCCCATGTCAAGAAGCTTTTATCCTATGTATTTTTTTCTAAGAATTTTATAGATTTAGCTCTTACATTTAGGTATTTGATCTATTTTGAGCTAATTTTTGTGTATGGTGTAAGAAAAAGGTCAAACTTCATATGTTACCCCACCAAAATATGTAGAAAAGAATGTCCTTTTTCTGCTGAATTGTCTTGGCACCCTTGTCAAAAACAATTTCACCATATGTAGTTGGGTTTATTTCTGAGATCTTTTTTTTTTTTTTTTTAATTTTTTTTCAACGTTTTTTATTTATTTTTTTTGGGACAGAGAGAGACAGAGCATGAACGGGGGAGGGGCAGAGAGAGAGGGAGACACAGAATCGGAAACAGGCTCCAGGCTCCGAGCCATCAGCCCAGAGCCCGACGCGGGGCTCGAACTCACGGACCGCGAGATCGTGACCTGGCTGAAGTCGGACGCTTAACCGACTGCGCCACCCAGGCGCCCCATTTCTGAGATCTTTAGTCTATGTCATTGGTATATATATTTGTGTTCATGCAAGTACCCACTATTGTTTTTTAATTGTATTAATTGACTTTAATAAAATTTATTTCAGAGCAGAGAGAATTATGTGTTTAAAAATGATTTATGAAAACTATTTGAATTTGGAATCGGGTTTGTTTCATCTGAGAACGGTAAAAATATGATTTTTTTTTATTTGAGTATAGTGGACACACAATGTTACATTGGTTTCTGGTGTGCAATTTAGTCATTTGACATATTTATACATTATGCTACGTTCACCACAAGTGTAGCTACCATCTATCCCCTTCCATCGCTATTACAATATCATTGTATTTCTTATGCTGTGCTTTTTCCCTTAATGTATTTGTTCAATAACTGCAAACCTGTATTTTCCTCTCCCTTTCATCTATTTTGCCTAGGTTTGCCCCCATCTCTGGCAACCATCACTTTGTTCTTTGTAATTATAAGTCTGATTCTCCTTTTTTTTAAAATATGGATTCTTTTAATTTTCATTTATGATTGGAACCAAATGGAATTTATCCTCCTCATTCTAACTCATTTTATTTATCATAATATCTTGTAGGTCCTTCCATGTTGTCTCAAATGGAATAATATCATCCTTTTTTAATGACTGTGTAAAATTCAATTTGTGTGTGTATGTGTGTATCACGTTTTCCTTGTCCATTTGTCTAACTATGATCACTTAGGTTGCTTCCATATCTTGGCTATTGTAAATAATGCTGCAATAAGCATACAGGTGCATATACATTTTTAATTATTTTTATTTGCTTTTGGTAAGTACCCAATAGTAGAATCATTAGATCAGATAACTAAATTTTAGTTTTTTTTAAGGAATCTCCATATTGTTTTTCACAGTGGCTACATCAATTGACATTCTCAACAACAGTGCATGAGTTTTCATTTTCATCCACATCTTCACTAACATTTGTTATGTCTTGTCATTCTGATTTAGCAATTCCAACTGATATAAGGTGATAAATCATTTTAATTTTGATTTGCATTTCCATGATGATGAGTTATGGTGAACATCTTTTCATGTGTTTATTGGCCATCTGAATGTGTTCTTTGGGGAAAAAAATGTCTATTCAGGTCCTTTTTCCATTTCTTAATCAGATCAGTTTTTTGTGTTGACTTGTATAAGTTCTTTATATATTTTGGATATTAATCCTTTATAAGATACGTCATTTGCAAATATCTTTACTCATTCATTAGATTGCCTTTTTGTTTTGGTGATGGTTTCCTTGGTTGTGCAAAACCTTTTCATTTTGATGTAGTCCCATAGTTTATTTGTGCTTTTGCTTCCCTTGCCTTAGGAGACATATCTAGAAAAATGTTGCTATGGCCTATGTCATGAAAATTATGGCCTGTGCTCTCTTCTAGATTTTTATGGTTTCAAATCTCTCATTTAGGTCTAAAATTCATTTTGAGCTAATTTTGTGTATGAAGTGATCCTGTGTATGGTGTGATCAGTGATCCTGTTTTATTATTTTACATGTAGCTGTCCATTTTTCCTAACATCATGTATGTCCATTGTATATTCTTGCCTCCTTTGTCATAAATTAATTGACTATATAATTCTTGGTTTATTTCTGGGCTCTCCGTTCTCTTTCCTTTATCTATGTGTCAGTTTTTGTGCCTGTTCCATACTGTTTTGATTACTGCAGCTTTGTAGAGTATCTTGAAATCTGGGATTGTAATACCTTCAACTTTGTTCTCCTTTCTAAAGATTGCTTCAGATACTCAGGGTGTTTTGTGCTTTCATATAAATTTTAGTATTATTTGTTATAGTTTTGTGGAAAATGCTGTTGGTATTTTGATAAGGATTGTATTGAATCTATAGATTGCTTTGGGTAATATGGACATTTTAACAACATTAATTCTTCCATGAATATTTTTCCATTTGTGCCATCTTCAGTTTTTTTCCCATCAATATTGTATGTTTTCCAGAGTACAGGTCTTTCACCTTTTTGGTTAAGTTTACGCAATTGTAAATTGATGCAATTGTAAATGGTGTTTTCTTAATTTCTTTTACTGCTACCTCATTATTAGTGTATGGAGATATTACAGATTTCTGGGTATTAATTTCCTATGCTGCAACATACCGAATTCTTGTATTATCTGGTAGTTCTTTGGTGGAGACTATAGAATTTTCTATGTATAGCATTCATGTTGTCTGCAAATGCTGACAGTTTAACTTCTTCAGAACCAATATGGATGCCTATTCATTTTTGTTTTTGTTTTTGTTTGATTGCTGTGACTTGAAGTTCCAGTATTATGTTGAATAAAACTGCTAAGAGTGAACATCCTTGTCTTGTTACTGACCAGAGAGGGAATGTTCTTAGGATTTCACCATTGAATATTATGGTAGTGTGGGCTTATCATATATACCTTTATTATCTTGAGGTATTTTCCCTGTAATCCCACTTTTTTCAAAATATTTATCACGGAAGGATTTTGAATCTTGTTAAATGCTTTGCCTTCATGCTTAAAAAATGATTTAAATGAGATGATCACATTATTTTCATCATTAGTTTTGTTGTGGCGTATGACAATGTTTGATTTGAGGATATTGAATTATTCTTATGTTCTGGATATAAATGTTACCTGATTATGGTTAATTATATATGAAATATATAGTCACATGGTGTTTGCTGATATTTTCTTAAGGATGTTTACATTTGTGTTCATCAGAGATATTTGCCTGTAGTTTGTCTGTGGTTTTTGTTTCATTTATGATTTTACTGTCTGGTTTTGGTATCAGGGTAATGTTGGCCTGATAGAATGTGTCTGGAAGCTTTCCTTTGTATTCTATTTTTGGATTAGTTTGAAGACAAATGTGTTAACTATTATTTAAATGTCTGGTAGAATTCACCTGCGAATCCATCTGGACCTGGACTTTTATTTATTTATTTTTTTAACTGATATTTTTCTTTATTAATTGTTCTTTCTTTTTTTTATATATACATATATGAAATTTATTGACAACATGGTTTCCATACAACACCCAGTGCTCATCCCAAAAGGTGCCCTCCTCAATACCCATCACCCACCCTCCCCTCCCTCCCACCCCCCATCAACCCTCAGTTTGTACTCAGTTTTTAACAGTCTCTTATGCATTGGCTCTCTCCCACTCTAACCTCTTTTTTTTTTTCTTCCCCTCCCCCATGGGTTCCTGTTAAGTTTCTCAGGATCCACATAAGAGTGACCATATGGTATCTGTCTTTCTCTGTATGGCTTGTTTCACTTAGCATCACACTCTCCAGTTCCATCCACGTTGCTACAAAAGGCCACATTTCATTTTTTCTCATTGCCACGTAGTATTCCATTGTGTATATATACCACAATTTCTTTATACATTCATCAGTTGATGGACATTTAGGCTCTTTCCATAATTTGGCTATTGTTGAGAGTGCTGCTATGAACATTGGGGTACAAGTGCCCCTATGCATCAGTACTCCTGTATCCCTTGGGTAAATTCCTAGCAGTGCTATTGCTGGGTCATAGGGTAGATCTATTTTTAATTTTCTGAAGAACCTCCACACTGCTTTCCAGAGCGGCTGCACCAATTTGCATTCCCACCAACAGTACAAGAGGGTTCCCGTTTCTCCACATCCTCTCCAACATCTATAGTCTCCTGATTTGTTCATTTTGGCCACTCTGACTGGCGTGAGGTGATACCTGAGTGTGGTTTTGATTTGTATTTCCCTGATAAGGAGCGATGCTGAACATCTTTTCATGTGCCTGTTGGCCATCTGGATGTCTTCTTTAGAGAAGTGTCTATTCATGTTTTCTGCCCATTTCTTCACTGGGTTATTTGTTTTTCGGGTGTGGAGTTTGGTGAGCTCTTTATAGATTTTAGATACTAGCCCTTTGTCCGATATGTCATTTGCAAATATCTTTTCCCATTCCGTTGGTTGCCTTTTACTTTTGTTGGTTGTTTCCTTTGCTGTGCAGAAGCTTTTTATCTTCATAAGGTCCCAGTAATTCACTTTTGCTTTTAATTCCCTTGCCTTTGGGGATGTGTCAAGTAAGAGATTGCTATGGCTGAGGTCAGAGAGGTCTTTTCCTGATTTCTCCTCTAAGGTTTTGATGGTTTCCTGTCTCACATTTAGGTCCTTTATCCATTTTGAGTTTATTTTTGTAAATGGTGTGAGAAAGTGGTCTAGTTTCAACCTTCTGCATGTTGCTGTCCAGTTCTCCCAGCACCATTTGTTAAAGAGGCTGTCTTTTTTCCATTGGATGTTCTTTCCTGCTTCGTCAAAGATGAGTTGGCCATACGTTTGTGGGTCTAGTTCTGGGGTTTCTATTCTCTTCCATTGGTCTGTGTGTCTGTTTTTGTGCCAATACCATGCTGTCTTGATGATGACAGCTTTGTAGTAGAGGCTAAAGTCTGGGATTGTGATGCCTCCTGCTTTGGTCTTCTTCTTCAAAATTCCTTTGGCTATTCGGGGCCTTTTGTGGTTCCATATGAATTTTAGGATTGCTTGTTCTAGTTTCGAGAAGAATGCTGGTGCAATTTTGATTGGGATTGCATTGAATGTGTAGATAGCTTTGGGTCGTATTGACATTTTGACAATATTTATTTTTCCAATCCATGAGCAGGGAATGTCTTTCCATTTCTTTAAATCTTCTTCAATTACCTTCATAAGTTTTCTATAGTTTTCAGCATACAGATCTTTTACATCTTTGGTTAGATTTATTCCTAGGTATTTTATGCTTCTTGGTGCAATTGTGAATGGGATCAGTTTCTTTATTTGTCTTTCTGTTGCTTCATTGTTAGTGTATAAGAATGCAACTGATTTCTGTCCATTGATTTTGTATCCTGCAACTTTGTTGAATTCATGTATCAGTTCTAGCAGACTTTTGGTGGAGTCTATCGGATTTTCCATGTATAATATCATGTCATCTGCAAAAAGCGAAAGCTTGACTTCATCTTTTGCCAATTTTCATGACTTTGATTTCCTTTTGTTGTCTGATTGCTGATGCTAGAACTTCCAGCACTATGTTAAACAACAGCGGTGAGAGTGGACATCCCTGTCATGTTCCTTATCTCAGGGAAAAAGCTCTCAGTTTTTCCCCGTTGAGGATGATGTTAGCTGTGGGCTTTTCATAAATGGCTTTTATGATCTTTAAGTATGTTCCTTCTATCCCGACTTTCTCAAGGGTTTTTATCAAGAAACGGTGCTGGATTTTGTCAAAGGCCTTTTCTGCATCGATTGACAGGATCATATGGTTCTTCTCTTTTTTTTTGTTAATGTGATGTATCACGTTGATTGATTTGCGAATGTTGAACCAGCCCTGCATCCCAGGAATGAATCCCACTTGATCATGGTGAATAATTCTTTTTATATGCCGTTGAATTCGATTTGCTAGTATCATATTGAGAATTTTTGCATCCATATTCATCAGGGATATTGGCCTGTAGTTCTCTTTTTTTGCTGGGTCTCTGTCTGGTTTAGGAATCAAAGTAATACTGGCTTCATAGAATGAGTCTGGAAGTTTTCCTTCCCTTTCTATTTCTTGGAATAGCTTGAGAAGGATAGGTATTATCTCTGATTTAAACGTCTGGTAGAATTCCCCTGGGAAGCCATCTGGTCCTGGACTCTTATTTGTTGGGAGATTTTTGATAACCGATTCAATTTCTTCTCTGGTTATGGGTTTGTTCAAGCTTTCTATTTCCTCCTGATTGAG
Organism: Lynx canadensis; assembly: GCF_007474595.2. Lineage (NCBI taxonomy): Eukaryota > Metazoa > Chordata > Mammalia > Carnivora > Felidae > Lynx > Lynx canadensis. The sequence continues at coordinate 71,290,138 of NC_044321.2, read as the reverse complement.
TTTTGGAAGAGTGTGGGTGTTCAGGAATTTGTCCATTTCTTCCAGGTTGTCCAATTTGTTGGCATGTAATTTTTCATAGTATTCCCTGATAATTGTTTGTATCTCTGAGGGATTGGTTGTAATAATTCCATTTTCATTCATGATTTTATCTATTTGGGTCATCTCCCTTTTCTTTTTGAGAAGCCTGGCTAGAGGTTTGTTAATTTTGTTTATTTTTTCAAAAAACCAACTCTTGGTTTCGTTGATCTGCTCTATAGTTTTTTTAGATTCTATATTGTTTATTTCTGCTCTGATCTTTTTATTTCTCTTCTTCTGCTGGGTTTAGGCTGCCTTTGCTGTTCTGCTTCTATTTCCTTTAGGTGTGCTGTTAGATTTTGTATGTGGGATTTTTCTTGTTTCTTGAGATAGGCCTGGATTGCAATGTATTTTCCTCTCAGGACTGCCTTCGCTGCATCCCAAAGCGTTTGGATTGTTGTATTTTCCTTTTCGTTAGTTTCCATATATTTTTTAATTTCTTCTCTAATGGCCTGGTTGACCCACTCATTCGTTAGTAGGGTGTTCTTTAACCTCCATGCTTTTGGAGGTTTTCCAGACTTTTTCCTGTGGTTGATTTCAAGCTTCATAGCATTGTGGTCTGAAAGTATGCATGGTATAATTTCAATTCTTGGAAACTTATTAAGGGCTGTTTTGTGACTCAGTATATGATCTATCTTGGAGAATGTTCCATGTGCACTCGAGAAGAAAGTATATTCTGTTGCTTTGGGATGCAGAGTTCTAAATATATCTGTCAAGTCCATCTGATCCAATGTCTCATTCAGGGCCCTTGTTTCTTTGTTGACCGTGTGTGTAGATGATCTATCCTTTTCTGTAAGTGGGGTGTTAAAGTCCCCTGCAATTACCACATTCTTATCAATAAGGTTGCTTCTGTTTATGAGTAATTGTTTTATATATTTGGGGGCTCCGGTATTCGGCGCATAGACATTTATAATTGTTAGCTCTTCCTGATGGATAGACCCTGTAACTATTATATAATGTCCTTCTTCACCTCTTGTTACAGCCTTTAATTGAAAGTCTAGTTTGTCTGATATAAGTATGGCTACTCCAGCTTTCTTTTGGCTTCCAGTAGCATGATAAATAGTTCTCCATCCCCTCACTCTGAATCTAAAGGTGTCCTCAGGTCTAAAATGAGTCTCTTGTAGACAGCAAATAGATGGGTCTTGTTTTTTTATCCATTCTGATACCCTATGTGTTTTGGTTGGTGCATTTAATCCATTTACATTCAGTGTTATTATAGAAAGATATGGGTTTAGAGTCATTGTGATGTCTGTAAGTTTCATGCTGTTAGTGATGTCTCTGGTACTTTGTCTCACAGGATCCCCTGTAGGATCTCTTATAGGGCTGGTTTAGTGGTGATGAATTACATCAGTTTTGTTTGTTTGGGAAGACCTTTATCTCTCCTTCTTTTCTAAATGACAGACTTGCTGGATAAAGGATTCTCGGCTGCATATTTTTTCTGTCTAGCACACTGAAAATCTCGTGCCAATTCTTTCTGGCCTGCCAAGTTTCAAAAGAGAGATCAGTCACGAGTCTTATAGGTCTCCCTTTATATGTGAGGGCACGTTTTTCCCTTGCTGCTTTCAGAATTTTCTCTTTATCCTTGTATTTTGCCAGTTTCACTATGATATGTCGTGCAGAAGATCGATTCAAGTTACGTCTGAAGGGAGTTCTCTGTGCCTCTTGGATTTCAATGCCTTTTTCCTTCCCCAGTTCAGGGAAGTTCTCAGCTATTATTTCTTCAAGTACCCCTTCAGCACCTTTCCCTCTCTCTTCCTCCTCTGGGATACCAATTATGCGTATATTATTTCTTTTTAGTGTATCACTTAGTTCTCTTCTTTTCACCTCATACTGCTGGATTTTTTTATCTCTCTTTTTCTCAGCTTCCTCTTTTTCCATAACTTTATCTTCTAGTTCACCTATTCTCTCCTCTGCCTCTTCCATCCGAGCCATGGTGGTTTGCATTTTGTTTTGCATTTCATTTAAAGCGTTTTTCAGCTCCTCGTGACTGTTCCTTAGTCCCTTGATCTCTGTAGCAAGAGATTCTCTGCTGTCCTCTATACTGTTTTCAAGCCCAGCAATTAATTTTATGACTATTATTCTAAATTCACTTTCTGTTATATTATTTAAATCCTTTTTGATCAGCTCATTAGCTGTTGTTATTTCCTGGAGATTCTTCTGAGGGGAATTCTTCCGCTTGGTCATTTTGGATAGTCCCTGGTTTGGTGAGGACCTGCAGGACACTTCCCCTGTGCTGTGGTGTATAACTGGAGTTGGTGGGCGGGGCCGCAGTCAGACCTGATGTCTGCCCCCAGCCCACTGCTGGGGCCACAGTCAGACTGGTGTGTGCCTTCTCTTCTCCTCTCCTAGGGGCGGAATTCACTGTGGGTCGGCGTGGCCCGTCTGGGCTACTTGCACAATGCCAGGCTTGTGATGCTGGGGATCTGGCGTATTAGCTGGGGTGGGTAGGCAAGGTGCACGGCGGCAGGGTGGGCAGGCTTAGCTTGCTTCTCCTTAGGTGATCCACTTCAAGAGGGGCCCTGTGGCAGCCGGAGGGAGTCAGATCCCCTGCCAGAGGTTTGGCTCTGCAGAAGCACAGAGTTGGGTGTTTGCGCGGAGCGAGCAATTTCCCTGGCAGGAACCGGTTCCCTTTGGGATTTTGGCTGGGGGATGGGCAGGTGAGATGGCGTTGGCGAGCGCCTTTGTTCCCCACCAAACTGAGCTCTGTCGACCGGGGGGGGGCTCCGCAGCTCTCTCTCCCTTTGTCCTCCAGTCTTCCTGCTTTCAGAGCAGAGCTGTTAACTTATGACCTCCCAGACGCTAAGTCGCGCTTGCTGTCAGAACACAGTCCGTCAGGCCCCTCTGCTTTTGCAAGCCAGACTCAGGGGCTCTGCTTGGCTGGCGAGCCGCCCCTCTGCCCCGGCTCCCTCCCGCCAGTCCATGGAGCACGCACCGCCTCGCAGCCCTTCCTACCCTCTTCCGTGGCCTCTCGTCTGCGCTTGGGTCTGGCGACTCCGTTCTGCTAATCCTCTGGCGGTTTTCTGGGTTATTTAGGCAGGTGTAGGTGGAATCTAAGTGATCAGCAGGATGCGCGGTGAGCCCAGCGTCCTCCTACGCCGCAATCTTCCCCTCTCTGGGCTTTTATTTTTTGATAATGTTTTTATTACCAGTTAGTTTTGTTACCAGTAATTGGTCTGTTCAAATTATCTATTTCTTCCTGGCTTAGTTTTAGAAGATGATATGTTTCTAGAAATTTATCAATTTCTTCTAGGTTGTCCAGTTGGTTGACATATAATTTTGGGGTTTCAGTTGTGGCATTTGTTACTTCTACTCTCTTGTTTATGACTTTATTTATCTGAGGCCATTATATTTTTAAATTTATGAGTCTGCTTAAGAGTTTGTCAATTTTGTTCATCTTTTAAAAAAGCATCGTTTGGTTTCATTGATTTTTTTCTGTTTTTGTTTTTTCTCTATGTCAGTTAAGGCTGCTGTGATATTTATTACCTTTTCTCTCACTAAACTTTGGATTTGTTTGTTCTTTTCTAGCTCCTTTAGGTGTAATGTTAGTTTGCTTATTTCAGGTTTGTTTTGTTTCTTGAGGTAGTCATGTGCAAGTATGTATACTTCCAACTTAGAACTGTTTTAACTGTGTCCAAAAGATTTTGGACCAGTGGCTTTTTTATTTTAAATTTTCTCCATCATTTTTTCTTTTTCTTTGTTTGCTTTATTGACCCATTGGTTGTTTAGCATCATGTTGTTTAGTCCCCACATGCTTGTGTTTTTCTAGCTTTGTTGTTGTTGTTGTTGTTGTTGTTTGGTGTGGCTTATTTACAGTTTCATACTGTTGTGATCAGCAAATATTCACGGTATTATTTAAAGCTTTTTAAATTTATTGAATATTTTTGTGGGATAACATATCATCTATTTTGGAAGATATTCCACGTGCACATTAAAACAATGTGAGAAACAATGAAATATGGCCCTCCACGTGGATGGAACTGGAGAGTGTGATGCTAAGTGAAATAAGCCATACAGAGAAAGACAGATACCATATGGTTTCACTCTTATGTGGATCCTGAGAAACTTAACAGAAACCCATGGGGGAGGGGAATAAAAAAAAAAGAGGTTAGAGTAGGAGAGAGCCAAAGCATAAGAGACTCTTAAAAACTGAGAACAAACTGAGGGTTGATGGGGGTGGGAGGGAGGGTAGGGTAGGTGATGGGTATTGAAGAGGGCATCTTTTGGGATGAGCACTGGGTGTTGTATGGAAACCAATTTGACAATAAATTTCATATGTTAAAAAATTTTTTTTAAATTAAAAATATAAAAGAATGTGCATTCCTGCTTTGTCAAAGATTAGTTGGTCATACATTTGTGGGTCCATTTCTGGGTTCTCTATTCTGTCCAATTGATCCACGGGTCTGTTTTTGCACTAGTACCGAAATGTCTTGAGAATTAAAGGTTTATAATACAGCTTGAAGTCCAGAATTGTAATGCTTCCAGCTTTGGTTTTCTTTTTCAACATGATTTTGGCTATTCTGTGTCTTCTGTGGTTCCATACAAAGTTTAGAGTTGTTTGTTCTAGCTCTGTGAAGAATGCTGGTGTTATGTTAATAGGAATTGCATTGAATGTGCAGATTGCTTTGGGTGGTATAAACATTTTAACAATGTTTGTTCTTATAACCCATGAGCATACAATGTTTTTTCCATTTCTTTGTGTCTTCTTCAATTTCTTTCATAAACTTTCTATAGTTTTCAGCATACAGATCTTTCACCTCTTTGGTTAAGTTTATTCCCAGGTATTTTACGGTTTTTGGAGCAATTGTAAATGGAATTGATTCCTTAATTTCTCTTTCTGCTTCTTCTTTATTGGTACTTAGAAATGCAGTTGATTTCTGTGCTTTGATTTTATAGTCTGAAACTTTGCTGAACTCATGTATTCTAGCATTTTTTTGGTTGTAGTCTTTTTCATTTTTCATGTACAGTATCATGTCATCTACAAAGAGTGACAGTTTGACTTCTTCCTTTGCAATTTGGATGCCTTTTATTACTTTTTGTTTTCTGATTGCTGAGGCTAGGACTCCCCATGGAATGCTGAGAAACAGTGGTGAAAATGGATATCCATGTTGTGTTCCTGAGCTTAGGGGAAAAGCTCTCAGTTTTTCCTCATTGAGGATGATATTAGCTGTGGGTCTTTCATATATGGCCTTTGTGATCTTGAGGTATGTTCCTTCTATCCCTACTTTTTTGAAAGATTTTCATCAGGAAATAATGGTATAGAAAAAAGACAGTCTCTTCAGCAAATGTTGGGGGAACTGAATAGCAACATGCTGAAGAATGAACCTGGATCACTTTCTTACACCATACACAAAAATAAACTCAAAATGGATGAAAGACAAAAGTGTAAGACAGGAAACCATCAAAATCCTAGAGGAGACAACAGGGAACAACTTTTTGATCTCAGCCACAGCAACTTCTTATTAGACATGTCTCCTGAAGCAAGGGAAACAAAAGTGAAAATGAACTGTTGGGACTTCATCAGAATAAAATGGTTCTGCACAGCAAAGGAAACAATCAACAAAACTAAAAGGCAAGTGACAGAATGGGAGAAGATATTTGCAAATGACATATTAAATAGTTAGTATCCAGAATCTATAAGATAAAGATCCAAAATATATGTTATAAAGAAGTTATCAAACTCAACACCCCCAAAACAAATAATTCAGTGAAGAAATAGACAAAGATGTGAACAGTTTTTCAAAGAAGATATTCAGATAGCTAAGAGACGCATAAAAAGATGCTCAACATCACTCATCATGAAGGAAATACAAATCAAAACCCCAATGAGATACTACCTCACACCCGACACAATGGCTAAAATTAACAACTTAAGAGATAACAGATGTAGGTGATAATGTGGAGAAAAGAGAACCATTTTGCACTCCTAGTGAGAATGGAAACTGGTGCAGCCACTCTGGAAAATAGTATGGGAGTTCCTCAAAAAATTAAAAACAGAGCTACCTACGACCCAGCAATTGCCCTACTATGCATTTACCCAAAGGATAGAAAAATGGTGATTCAAAGGGGCAAATGCACGCCAAAGTTTGTAGCAGCACTATCAATAATAACCAAATTATGGAAAGAGCTCAAATGTCCATTGAATGATGAATGGATAAACAAGATGTGGCATATACATATATATATATATATATATATATATATATATATATAAATATATACACATATATATATGAATATTACTCAGTTATCAAAAAGAATGAAATCTTGCCATTTGCAGCAACATGATGGAATTAGAATGTATTATGATAAGTGAAATAATTCAGACAGGGACAGATAAATATATGATTTCACTCATATGTAGAATTTAAGAAACACAACAGATGAACATAGGGGAAGGGAGGGAAACTCACCTAAAATCAGAGAGGGAGGCAACCATAAGATACTCTTAAATACAGAGAACAAACTGAGGGTTTCTACAGGGGAGGTGGGTGGAAGAATGGGCTAAATGCATGATGGGCATTAAGAACTGCACTTGTTGGAGGGGAGGAGGGGAAGATGGCAGCGTAGGAGGATGCTGGGCTCACCGCGCGTCCTGCTGATCACTTAGATTCCACCTACACCTGCTTAAATAACCCAGAAAACCGCCAGAGGATTAGCAGAACGGAGTCACCAGACCCAAGTGCAGACGGGAGGCCCACGGAAGAGGGTAGGAAGGGCGGTGAGGCGGTGCGCGCTCCACGGACTGGCGGGAGGGAGCCGGGGCGGAGGGGCGGCTCGCCAGCCAAGCAGAGCCCCCGAGTCCGCCTTGCAAAAGCGGAGGGGCCTGACGGACTGTGTTCCAACAGCAAGCGCGACTTAGCGTCTGGGAGGTCATAAGTTAACAGCTCTGCTCGGGAAGCGGGAAGGCTGGAGGACAAAGGGAGAGTGAGCTGCAGAGCCCCCGGACGACAGAGCTCAGTTTGGCAGGGAAGAAAGGCGCTCGCCAGCGCCATCTCCCCCGCCCATCCCCCAGCCAAAATCCCAAAGGGAACCGGTTCCAGCCAGGGAAATTGCTCGCTTCGCGCAAACACCCAACTCTGTGCTTCTGCGGAGCCAAACCTCCGGCAGCCGATCTGACTCCCTCCGGCAGCCACAGGGCCCCTCCTGAAGTGGATCACCTAAGGAGAAGCTAGCTAAGCCTGCCCCCCCCTGCCGCCGTGCACCTTGCCTACCCACCCCAGCTAATACGCCAGATCCCCAGCATCACAAGCCTGGCAGTGTGCAAGTAGCCCAGACGGGCCACGCCACCCCATAGTGAATCCCGCCCCTAGGAGAGGGGAAGAGAAGGCACACACCAGTCTGACTGTGGCCCCAGCAGTGGGCTGGGGGCAGACATCAGGTCTGACTGCGGCCCCGCCCACCAACTCCAGTTATACACCACAGCACAGGGGAAGTGCCCTGCAGGTCCTGACCACACCAGGGACTATCCAAAATGACCAAGCGGAAGAATTCCCCTCAGAAGAATCTCCAGGAAATAACAACAGCTAATGAGCTGATCAAAAAGGATTTAAATAATATAACAGAAAGTGAATTTAGAATAATAGTCATAAAATTAATCGCTGGGCTGGAAAACAGCATACAGGACAGCAGAGAATCTCATGCTACAGAGATCTAGGGACTAAGGAACAGTCACGAGGAGCTGAAAAACGCTTTAAATGAAATGCAAAACAAAATGCAAAACACCACGGCTAGGATGGAAGAGGCAGAGGAGAGAATAGGTGAACTAGAAGATAAAGTTATGGAAAAAGAGGAAGCCGAGAAAAAGAGAGATAAAAAAATCCAGCAGTATGAGGTGAAAAGAAGAGAACTAAGTGATACACTAAAAAGAAATAATATACGCATAATTGGTATCCCAGAGGAGGAAGAGAGAGGGAAAGGTGCTGAAGGGGTACTTGAAGAAATAATAGCTGAGAACTTCCCTGAACTGGGGAAGGAAAAAGGCATTGAAATCCAAGAGGCACAGAGAACTCCCTTCAGACGTAACTTGAATGGATCTTCTGCACAACATATCATAGTGAAACTGGAAAAATACAAGGATAAAGAGAAAATTCTGAAAGCAGCAAGGGGTAAACGTGCCCTCACATATAAAGGGAGACCTATAAGACTCGTGACTGATCTCTCTTTTGAAACTTGGCAGGCCAGAAAGAATTGGCACGAGATTTTCAGTGTGCTAGACAAAAAAAATATGCAGCCGAGAATCCTTTATCCAGCAAGTCTGTCATTTAGAATAGAAGGAGAGATAAAGGTCTTCCCAAACAAACAAAAACTGAAGGAATTTGTCACCACTAAACCAGCCCTACAAGAGATCCTAAGGGGGACCCTATGAGACAAAGTACCAGAGACATCACTACAAGCATAAAACATGCAGACATCACAATGACTCTAAACCCGTATCTTTCTATAATAACACTGAATGTAAATGGATTAAATGCGCCAACCAAAAGACATAGGGTATCAGAATGGATAAAAAAACAAGACCCATCTATTTGCTGTCTACAAGAGACTGATTTTAGACCTGAGGACACCTTTAGATTCAGAGTGAGGGGATGGAGAACTATTTATCATGCTACTGGAAGCCAAAAGAAAGCTGGAGTAGCCATACTTATATCAGACAAACTAGACTTTCAATTAAAGGCTGTAACAAGAGATGAAGAAGGACATTATATAATAGTTACAGGGTCTATCCATCAGGAAGAGCTAACAATTATAAATGTCTATGCGCCGAATACCGGAGCCCCCAAATATATAAAACAATTATTCATAAACAGAAGCAACCTTATTGATAAGAATGTGGTAATTGCAGGGGACTTTAACACCCCACTTACAGAAATGGATAGATCATCTAGACACACGGTCAATAAAGAAACAAGGGCCCTGAATGAGACATTGGATCAGATGGACTTGACAGATATATTTAGAACTCTGCATCCCAAAGCAACAGAATATACTTTCTTCTCGAGTGCACATGGAACATTCTCCAAGATAGATCATATACTGGGTCACAAAACAGCCCTTCATAAGTTTCCAAGAATTGAAATTATACCATGCATACTTTCAGACCACAATGCTATGAAGCTTGAAATCAACCACAGGAAAAAGTCTGGAAAACCTCCAAAAGCATGGAGGTTAAAGAACACCCTACTAACGAATGAGGGGGTCAACCAGGCCATTAGAGAAGAAATCAAAAAATATATGGAAACAAACGAAAATGAAAATACAACAATCCAAACGCTTTGCGACGCAGCGAAGGCATTCCTGAGAGGAAAATACATTGCAATCCAGGCCTATCTCAAGAAACAAGAAAAATCCCACATACAAAATCTAACAGCACACCTAAAGGAAATAGAAGCAGAACAGCAAAGGCAGCCTAAACCCAGCAGAAGAAGAGAAATAATAAATATCAGAGCAGAAATAAACAATATAGAATCTAAAAAAACTGTAGAGCAGATCAACGAAACCAAGAGTTGGTTTTTTTAAAAAATAAACAAAATTGACAAACCTCTAGCCAGGCTTCTCCAAAAGAAAAGGGAGATGACCCAAATAGATAAAATCATGAATGAAAATGGAATTATTACAACCAATCCCTCAGAGATACAAACAATTATCAGGGAATACTATGAAAAATTATATGCCAACAAATTGGACAACCTGGAAGAAATGGACAAATTCCTGAACACCCACACTCTTCCAAAACTCAATCAGGAGGAAATAGAAAGCTTGAACAGACCCATAACCAGCGAAGAAATTGAATCGGTTATCAAAAATCTCCCAACAAATAAGAGTCCAGGACCAGATGGCTTCCCAGGGGAGTTCTACCAGACATTTAAAGCAGAGATAATACCTATCCTTCTCAAGCTATTCCAAGAAATAGAAAGGGAAGGAAAACTTCCAGACTCATTCTATGAAGCCAGTATTACTTTGATTCCTAAACCAGACAGAGACCCAGTAAAAAAAGAGGACTACAGGCCAATATCCCTGATGAATATGGATGCAAAAATTCTCAATAAGATACTAGCAAATCGAATTCAACAGCATATAAAAAGAATGATTCACCATGATCAAGTGGGATTCATTCCTGGGATGCAGGGCTGGTTCAACATTCGCAAATCAATCAACGTGATACATCACATTAACAAAAAAAAAGAGAAGAACCACATGATCCTGTCAATCGATGCAGAAAAGGCCTTTGACAAAATCCAGCACCCTTTCTTAATAAAAACCCTTGAGAAAGTCGGGATAGAAGGAACATACTTAAAGATCCTCAAAGCCATTTATGAAAAGCCCACAGCTAACATCATCCTCAACGGGGAAAAACTGAGAGCTTTTTCCCTGAGATCAGGAACACGACAGGGATGCCCACTCTCACCGCTGTTGTTTCACATAGTGCTGGAAGTTCTAGCATCAGCAGTCAGACAACAAAAGGAAATCAAAGGCATCAAAATTGGCAAAGATGAAGTCAAGCTTTCGCTTTTTGCAGATGACATGATATTATACATGGAAAATCCGATAGACTCCACCAAAAGTCTGCTAGAACTGATACATGAATTCAGCAAAGTTGCAGGATACAAAATCAATGGACAGAAATCAGTTGCATTCTTATACACTAACAATGAAGCAACAGAAAGACAAATAAAGAAACTGATCCCATTCACAATTGCACCAAGAAGCATAAAATACCTAGGAATAAATCTAACCAAAGATGTAAAAGATCTGTATGCTGAAAACTATAGAAAACTTATGAAGGTAATTGAAGAAGATTTAAAGAAATGGAAAGACATTCCCTGCTCATGGATTGGAAAAATAAATATTGTCAAAATGTCAATACTACCCAAAGCTATCTACACATTCAATGCAATCCCAATCAAAATTGCACCAGCATTCTTCTCGAAACTAGAACAAGCAATCCTAAAATTCATATGGAACCACAAAAGGCCCCGAATAGCCAAAGGAATTTTGAAGAAGAAGACCAAAGCAGGAGGCATCACAATCCCAGACTTTAGCCTCTACTACAAAGCTGTCATCATCAAGACAGCATGGTATTGGCACAAAAACAGACACACAGACCAATGGAATAGAATAGAAACCCCAGAACTAGACCCACAAACGTACGGCCAACTCATCTTTGACGAAGCAGGAAAGAACATCCAATGGAAAAAAGACAGCCTCTTTAACAAATGGTGCTGGGAGAACTGGACAGCAACATGCAGAAGGTTGAAACTAGACCACTTTCTCACACCATTTACAAAAATAAACTCAAAATGGATAAAGGACCTGTATGTGAGACAGGAAACCATCAAAACCTTAGAGGAGAAAGCAGGAAAAGACCTCTCTGACCTCAGCCGTAGCAATCTCTTTCTCGACACATCCCGAAAGGCAAGGGAATTAAAAGCAAAAGTGAATTACTGGGACCTTATGAAGATAAAAAGCTTCTGCACAGCAAAGGAAACAACCAACAAAAGTAAAAGGCAACCAACGGAATGGGAAAAGATATTTGCAAATGACATATCGGACAAAGGGCTAGTATCTAAAATCTATAAAGAGCTCACCAAACTCCACACCCGAAAAACAAATAACCCAGTGAAGAAATGGGCAGAAAACATGAATAGACACTTCTCTAAAGAAGACATCCAGATGGCCAACAGGCACATGAAAAGATGTTCAGCGTCGCTCCTTATCAGGGAAATACAAATCAAAACCACACTCAGGTATCACCTCACGCCAGTCAGAGTGGCCAAAATGAACAAATCAGGAGACTATAGATGCTGGAGAGGATGTGGAGAAACGGGAACCCTCTTGCACTGTTGGTGGGAATGCAAATTGGTGCAGCCGCTCTGGAAAGCAGTGTGGAGGTTCCTCAGAAAATTAAAAATAGACCTACCCTATGACCCAGCAATAGCACTGCTAGGAATTTACCCAAGGAATACAGGAGTACTGATGCATAGGGGCACTTGTACCCCAATGTTCATAGCAGCACTCTCAACAATAGCCAAATTATGGAAAGAGCCTAAATGTCCATCAACTGATGAATGGATAAAGAAATTGTGGTATATATACACAATGGAGTACTATGTGGCAATGAGAAAAAATGAAATATGGCCTTTTGTAGCAACGTGGATGGAACTGGAGAGTGTAATGCTAAGTGAAATAAGCCATACAGAGAAAGACAGATACCATATGGTTTCACTCTTATGTGGATCCTGAGAAACTTAACAGGAACCCATGGGGGAGGGGAAGGAAAAAAATAAAGAGGTTAGAGTGGGAGAGAGCCAAAACATAAGAGACTCTTAAAAACTGAGAACAAACTGGGGGTTGATGGGGGGTGGGAGGGAGGGGAGGGTGGGTGATGGGTATTGAGGAGGGCACCTTTTGGGATGAGCACTGGGTGTTGTATGGAAACCAATTTGTCAATAAATTTCATAAAAAAAATAAAAAAATAAAAGCAAAATAAATGTTATATCAACTGTAAGCAATATGATTCAAGGAGCATTATATTATACTGTATAAGGACCATACAATTGCCCATACAGGTAACATTTATATGGAAAAAAAAATAAAACATTTGGTAACTAAGTAGAACACTAATGTTATCTGTCCATTTTTTCTTTGCATCTACATTATTAATTGATAAGAATAACTTGCTCAGATATTATGCATGGGACTGACACCTGGCATTGTCTCAAAAGAAAAATAATATTGCTAATAGTTCATAAATAAATGTTTGTATGATTATTTTCTCAGATATAAAAAAGGCTCTGTTTAAAAATATCTGTGAAGAGATCTTTAAAATATTCAGAGCCATTTTAGCTATTTTCTGTGTGTGTGTGTGTGTGTGTGTGTGTAGTTTTTGGAGGAAGCATTATTGATAAATTATTGCAAATGTTATGTTAGTAAGTTGTATTTCTTTTTTTGTTTATCCAAGCTATAGGTAACTTATAAAGAATGAAATTTCCTATGGATATGTTCTATAAATTATTCTTTGATAGTTTTCCCTGCAAAATGCACTCATATGGATTCTATATGTTTGCATAAACATAAAGAAAAGAGCTGTGAGATGCTCTGTATTTGTTTGAGCCTCTAAATATGTTGCAAAAGGATCTGGTCCATCAGCACACTTTCTTGTGTTCTTTTATTTTTGTCCTGGATTTTGAAGGGAGAGTCCTGCCCATATCTCATGAGACCCAGAGAAGTTATCAAGTATTCTCAGCTCCAGATATAAAGCTTAACATCCTATATACATTGAAACTTGGCCTAGTTATTAAGAATATTCATTTCTTAATAAATAAAATTGTAAAGCTCCTAGAAGGAAACGCTAAAAAATCTTATTGACATTGGTCTTGGCAATAATTTCTTGTATAGTATACCAAAAGACAGGCAACTACAACTAAAATAAACAAGTGGGACTTCATCAAAGTAAAGAACTTCTGAATAGTAAAGGAAATATAAAATATATTGAAAAGGCAATATACAGAATGAGAGAAAAATACTGCAAAGCATATATCTGATAAGGGGTTAATGACAAAAATACATAAAGAACTCATAGAATAAAATAGTACAAAAGCAAATAATCCAATTAAAAATGAGCAAATAACCTAAATAGACATTTTTTCCAAAGACCTACAAATAACCAATAGGGACATGAAAATATGCTTAACATCACTAATTATCAGGTAAATGTAAACCAAAACTCATTCCCATTAGGATGGCTATTAGCAAAAAGAGCAGGGATAACCAATGTTGGTGAGGCTTCGAAGAAAAGGGAGTATTTACACATTGTTTGTGGGACTGTAAATTGATACAGCTTTATGGAAAACAGTATGGTGTTTTCTGAAATAATTGGAAAATAAAACTACCTTATCATTCAGCAACTCCACTCCTGATTGTATGTACAAAGAAATAAAATCAGGATCTTAAGAGATACATGGACTCCCATGTTTGTTACAGTATTATTAGCAATAGCTAAGATATGAAAACAACCAAACAATATACATATCCTTCAACACTTGAATGTATATATATATAGCACCTTAGGGATGCCAAGTAGAGTTTTAGTCTCCAGGGAGGGGCTGAGAGGGGGAAATAGGGAGGTTCATCTCAAAGGGTGTAAATTTTCAGTTATAGGATATATAAGTTCTGAGAATATAACATACAACATGGTGTCTATAGTTAATAATATGGTATTGGGTACTGTGTACTTGAAAATTATTGAGAGTATATCTTAAGCATTCTCACCACAAAAACAATTAATAATTTGAGATAATGTGTACATCATTATTAAGGATAATAATTAATATAATAATAATTAAGGTAATTATTATTAATTATCTTCATCTTAGTAATTATTCCACTTGCATATATATATAGCAAATTATCACATAGTACACTTTAAATATAGACACTTATATTTTTCAATTATTCCTCAATAAAGTTGGAATTAATTAATTAATTAATTAATTAATATTTCTTGGCTCCCAAACTCATCTCTTTACCTTTGCCTTACAGTTTGAGTAAATATGACTTTGTTATTTCAAAGGAAAGACTAAATCTCTAATATAGAGTTGGAATATTATACTTCCTCTCTAGTTTTTACAAATGAGAATGTATCCACAACATTCAAGAGAAAGACAGATATATGCTTGTATTTTTGTGTTAAAATAGCTTTATTCTCTCAGGGTCAAAATTTTATGTTATATTATTTATCTCTTACTCTTTCATAATACTGAATTTAAAACCTGATTTTGCACCTTACTACCTTCATAAAGTTACTTAACTAGTCAATCCTTCAATTTTCTCACTTGCAGAATAGAAATAATAATAATGTAAGTTATATAATGTAGAGTTATTGTGAGGATTGAATGACTTAATAGGTGCCACTTTACCTGTGTAAGCATACTGCACCAAGGAATTAAGTGCATTAGGATCAACTCCTTCCATCCTGACCTCTTCTTGTTTGGCTTCAAATACATCATTAGTAAACATTGCAGCAAAATAATCGGACACTGCACTGAGAACCAACCTGGAAATGGGAATGATTCATAGGAACTTAAATGAGACCAGTATATCATTGAAAAGTTTGAAATGCAGTCAGTAAGTTTTTAACACTGCTGAGTTCGTTATCTGCATGAATCTTTCACAGTTCAGTATAGTGAAATTAGAATGGTAAATTAGGTAAGTTTATTTTCTTTTGAGGATTTGTGATGTTTTACATGTATTTCTTTAAAGTTTGGATCTTCTAAATATTACACAGGGAAATGGATCATATATGCTAATACTTTTTCAATATAGGAAGATAAAAAGATACTTTCCTCAGCATTCTAATTTGTTTTCAACGGACAAATTCATTCTCATTCGAGTGCTTTACTAACAAAATATTCTGTCTGCATAAGGATACTTACCTATGGGCTGGAATTCGGAGGTGTCCCACAATAAGAAGTACATCACACAGTTGTTTCTCTTTCAGATAGTTCTCCATTTTGTGAAGAGTTTGTTCTGCATGAATTACAGCATGAAACTGCTCCTCAGATCCATGAACATTCATTTCTTCAGGATATTGTGTATCTAATCTAAAAGGGGTGTAAGAGTGAAAATATGGTTTATTCTCTTAGTGAGTATGCAAATGTCCAATGCAAATTTTGGCACATCAACTTCTAAGAGAAATATGCTGGATTAGATAAAATTTAAATATGCCTTCCAACCTAAATATTTCACTATAATTACTGTCTGACCTTCCATTAAAGTGAAGTGTCATGATTCATATTTTTACCTGGAATGGAACCATAAATTTGTATAGTTCCATTGCAGGGCTAGTGGTAATTTTTATATGCACAAACATAAACTTCAAAATGCCAGCCTTTTTCTTTGATTTTTATTGGTATCACAATTATGTTATTAGGCACAAAATCATAGACATGATTCAAAATATTTTTCAAATTTCATTATGAACTGAAACTTCTCCATAGAATACTCATTACACAACAGAAATATTTCTTGAAGAATCTCAAACTTGAGATTTCTCTACAATATGTCAGCCCCATCAAGAGAATATACAATTTCCATTTTATATATACTTTTTCAGGATTTATTGAGATATAATTAATATACAACATTGTGTGTGTTTAAGATGTACAATGTAATGAATTAATATATGTATGTATTGTGAAGTTATTACTACAATAAGGTTAATTAACACATCCATCACCTCACATAGTTACCATTTTTCATGTGTGTGGTTAAAATATTTAAGACCTATGGTCTTAGGAGACTTTCAAGTTAAGATGGTGGAGCAGCATGGAGATCCTCAGCTTGTCTTGCCCCTGACACAGCTAGATCAGCATCAAGACATTTTGCACACCTAGGAAATTGACCTTAGGTTAACACAACAATCTGCATAATTTGAGCCACAGAACTCAGGAGGTACATGGCACAAAGCTGTGAACTGTGGGAGAAAAGCTGTGGAGGGTAGGAAGCTGTTTTTGCATAGAGAGGATGGAGAAAGGGGGAGAGTGCAGCATATGTCAGAGGAGTGCAGGAAAAACACTAGTCCAAAAGTAGTTGGAGAAAAAGAGAGTGAAAATACTTGCCCAAATGTAGTTGGACAGAAAGAAAGAGTGAAACCACTCACAGGGGACTGAACAAGAAATTTGTTCCCCAAAACCACTGATGGCAAGAAAGGAGAGGGTTTCAATACCACGAGGATTCTATAAACAGTGGAGTTCAGAGTCTAAAGTTCCAGAGTTCAGTGCTTGTGGTGCTCTGGTGAGGAAGCAGGGTGAATCCCTAGGAGCAGGGAGTGGGGTCTGGTGGGTCTCTATGCCACATGGGGAGAAGGAGTTCCCCTGCTTGGAGAACATTTGCTAAAGACCATATGGCCTCCCCAAAGGCATAGGTCCCAGCAGACTCTGGAGAGCAGCCACATTTGCTGGTATTGGGACAAAGATGCCAGAGTGCAGTGAAACTTAGTGTCAGCTGTGTTTTGTGATTTGCCATGATCTCTGAATGTCTGCTGTTGCATGATTATACAAACATTTTCTGGGGTGAACTGGCACCTGGCCATTGCTCAGGGAAACCCTAACCCAAAAGTTGACATGGGTACAAGCCACAAGGGTCTCTGAAGTTTGGGGTTTTATTTATTTATTTATTTATTTATTTATTTTTTATATATATGAAATTTATTGACAAATTGGTTTCCATACAACACCCAGTGCTCATCCCAAAAGGTGCCCTCCTCAATACCCATCACCCACCCTCCCCTCCCTCCCACCCCCCATCAACCCTCAGTTTGTTCTCAGTTTTTAACAGTCTCTTATGCTTTGGCTCTCTCCCATTCTAACCTCTTTTTTTTTTCCTTCCCCTCCCCCATGGGTTCCTGTTAAGTTTCTCAGGATCCACATAAGAGTGAAACCATATGGTATCTGTCTTTCTCTGTATGGCTTATTTCACTTAGCATCACACTCTCCACTTCCATCCACGTTGCTACAAAAGGCCACATTTCATTTTTTCTCATTGCCACGTAGTATTCCATTGTGTATATAAACCACAATTTCTTTATCCATTCATCAGTTGATGGACATTTAGGCTCTTTCCATAATTTGGCTATTGTTGAGAGTGCTGCTATGAACATTGGGATACAAGTGCCCCTATGCATCAGTACTCCTGTATCCCTTGGATAAATTCCTAGCAGCGCTATTGCTGGGTCATAGGGTAGGTCTATTTTTAATTTTCTGAGGAACCTCCACACTGCTTTCCAGAGCGGCTGCACCAATTTGCATTCCCACCAACAGTACAAGAGGGTTCCCGTTTCTCCACATCCTCTCCAACATCTATAGTCTCCTGATTTGTTCATTTTGGCCACTCTGACTGGCGTGAGGTGATACCTGAGTGTGGTTTTGATTTGTATTTCCCTGATAAGGAGCGACGCTGAACATCTTTTCATGTGCCTGTTGGCCATCTGGATGTCTTCTTTAGAGAAGTGTCTATTCATGTTTTCTGCCCATTTCTTCACTGGGTTATTTGTTTTTCGGGTGTGGAGTTTGGTGAGCTCTTTATAGATTTTAGATACTAGCCCTTTGTCCGATATGTCATTTGCAAATATCTTTTCCCATTCCGTTGGTTGCCTTTTACTTTTGTTGGTTGTTTCCTTTGCTGTGCATAAGGTCCCAGTAATTCACTTTTGCTTTTAATTCCCTTGCCTTTCGGGATGTGTCGAGTAAGAGATTGCTACGGCTGAGGTCAGAGAGGTCTTTTCCTGCTTTCTCCTCTAAGGTTTTGATGGTTTCCTGTCTCACATTTAGGTCCTTTATCCATTTTGAGTTTATCTTTGTGAATGGTGTGAGAAAGTGGTCTAGTTTCAACCTTCTGCATGTTGCTGTCCAGTTCTCCCAGCACCATTTGTTAAAGAGGCTGTCTTTTTTCCATTGGATGTTCTTTCCTGCTTTGTCAAAGATGAGTTGGCCGTATGTTTGTGGGTCTAGTTCTGGGGTTTCTATTCTATTCCATTGGTCTGTGTGTCTGTTTTTGTGCCAATACCATGCTGTCTTGATGATGACAGCTTTGTAGTAGAGGCTAAAGTCTGGGATTGTGATGCCTCCTCCTTTGGTCTTCTTCTTCAAAATTCCTTTGGCTATTCGGGGCCTTTTGTGGTTCCATACGAATTTTAGGATTGCTTGTTCTAATTTCGAGAAGAATGCTGGTGCAATTTTGATTGGGATTGCATTGAATGTGTAGATAGCTTTGGGTAGTATTGACATTTTGACAATATTTATTTTTCCAATCCATGAGCAGGGAATGTCTTTCCATTTCTTTAAATCTTCTTCAATTACCTTCATAAGCTTTCTATAGTTTTCAGCATACAGATCCTTTACCTCTTTGGTTAGATTTATTCCTAGGTATTTTATGCTTCTTGGTGCAATTGTGAATGGGATCAGTTTCTTTGTCTTTCTGTTGCTTCATTGTTAGTGTATAAGAATGCAACTGATTTCTGTACATTGATTTTGTATCCTGCAACTTTGCTGAATTCATGTATCAGTTCTAGCAGACTTTTGGTGGAGTCTATCGGACTTTCCATGTATAATATCATGTCATCTGCAAAAAGCGAAAGCTTGACTTCATCTTTGCCAAATTTGATGCCTTTGATTTCCTTTTGTTGTCTGATTGCTGATGCTAGCACTTCCAGCACTATGTTAAACAACAGCGGTGAGAGTGGGCATCCCTGTCGTGTTCCTGATCTCAGGGAAAAGCTCTCAGTTTTTCCCCGTTGAGGATGGTGTTAGCTGTGGGCTTTTCATAAATGGCTTTGAGGATCTTTAAGTATGTTCCTTCTATCCCGACTTTCTCAAGGGTTTTTATTAAGAAAGGGTGCTGGATTTTGTCAAAGGCCTTTTCTGCATCCATTGATAGGATCATATGGTTCTTCTCTTTTTTTGTTGTTAATGTGATGTATCACGTTGATTGATTTGCGAATGTTGAACCAGCCCTGCATTCCAGGAATGAATCCCACTTGATCATGGTGTATAATTCTTTTTATATGCTGTTGAATTCGATTTGCTAGTATCTTATTGAGATTTTTTGCATCCATATTCATCAGGGATATTTGCCTGTAGTCCTCTTTTTTTACTGGGTCTCTGTCTGGTTTAGGAATCAAAGTAATACTGGCTTCATAGAATGAGTCTGGAAGTTTTCCTTCCCTTTCTATTTCTTGGAATAGCTTGAGAAGGATAGGTAATATCTCTGCTTTAAACGTCTGGTAAAACTCCCCTGGGAAGCCATCTGGTCCTGGACTCATTTCTTGGGAGATTTTTGATAACCGATTCAATTTCTTCTCTGGTTATGAGTCTGTTCAAGCTTTCTATTTCCTCCTGTTTGAGTTTTGGAAGAGTGTGGGTGTTTAGGAATTTGTCCATTTCTTCCAGGTTGTCCAATTTGTTGGCATATAATTTTTCATAGTATTCCCTGATAATTGTTTGTATCTCTGAGGGATTGGTTGTAATAATTCCATTTTCATTGATGATTTTATCTATTTGGGTCATCTCCCTTTTCTTTTTGAGAAGCCTGGCTAGAGGTTTGTCAATTTTGTTTATTTTTTCAAAAAAACAACTCTTGGTTTCGTTGATCTGCTCTACAGTTTTTTTAGATTCTATATTGTTTATTTCTGCTCTGATCTTTATTAATTCTCTTCTTCTGCTGGGTTTAGGCTGTCTTTGCTGTTCTGCTTCTATTTCCTTTAGGTGTGCTGTTAGATTTTGTATTTGGGATTTTTCTTGTTTCTTGAGATAGGCCTGGATTGCAATGTATTTTCCTCTAAGGACTGCCTTTGTTGCGTCCCAAAGCGTTTGGATTGTTGTATTTTCATTTTCGTTTGTTTCCATATATTTTTTGATTTCTTCTCTAATTGCCTGGTTGACCCACTCATTCGTTAGTAGGGTGTTCTTTAACCTCCATGCTTTTGGAGGTTTTCCAGACTTTTTCCTGTTGTTGATTTCAAACTTCATAGCATTGTGGTCTGAAAGTATGCATGGTATAATTTCAATTCTTGGAAACTTATGAAGGGCTGTTTTGTGACTCAGTATATGATCTAACTTGGAGAATGTTCCATGTGCACTCGAGAAGAAAGTATATTCTGTTGCTTTGGGATGCAGAGTTCTAAATATATCTGTCAAGTCCATCTGATCCAATGTCTCATTCAGGGCCCTTGTTTCTTTATTGACCGTGTGTCTAGATGATCTATCCATTTCTGTAAGTGGGGTGTTAAAGTCCCCTGCAATTACCACATTCTTATCAATAAGGTTGCTTCTGTTTATGAGTAATTGTTTTATATATTTGGGGGCTCCGGTATTTGGTGCATAGACATTTATAATTGTTAGCTCTTCCTGATGGATAGACCCTGTAACTATTATATAATGTCCTTCTTCACCTCTTGTTACAGCCTTTAATTGAAAGTCTAGTTTGTCTGATATAAGTATGGCTACTCCAGCTTTCTTTTGGCTTCCAGTAGCATGATAAATAGTTCTCCATCCCCTCACTCTCAATCTAAAGGTGTCCTCAGGTCTAAAATCAGTCTCTTGTAGACAGCAAATAGATGGGTCTTGTTTTTTTATCCATTCTGATACCCTATGTCTTTTGGTTGGCGCATTTAATCCATTTACATTCAGTGTTATTATAGAAAGATACGGGTTTAGAGTCATTGTGATGTCTGCATGTTTTATGCTTGTAGTGATGTCTCTGGTACTTTGTCTCATAGGGTCTCCCTTAGGATCTCTTGTAGGGCTGGTTTAGTGGTGACAAATTCCTTCAGTTTTTGTTTGTTTGGGAAGACCTTTATCTCTCCTTCTATTCTAAATGACAGACTTGCTGGATAAAGGATTCTCAGCTGCATATTTTTTCTGTCTAGCACACTGAAAATCTCGTGCCAATTCTTTCTGGCCTGCCAAGTTTTAAAAGAGAGATCAGTCACGAGTCTCATAGGTCTCCCTTTATATGTGAGGGCATGTTTACCCCTTGCTGCTTTAAGAATTTTCTCTTTATCCTTGTATTTTGCCAGTTTCACTATGATATGTTGTGCAGAAGATCGATTCAAGTTACGTCTGAAGGGAGTTCTCTGTGCCTCTTGGATTTCAATGCTTTTTTCCTTCCCCAGTTCAGGGAAGTTCTCAGCTATGATTTCTTCAAGTACCCCTTCAGCACCTTTCCCTCTCTCTTCCTCCTCTGGAATACCAATTATGCATATATTATTTCTTTTTAGTGTATCACTTAGTTCTCTAATTTTCCCCTCATACTCCTGGTTTTTTTTTGTCTCTCTTTTTCTCAGCTTCCTCTTTTTCCATAACTTTATCTTCTAGTTCATCTATTCTCTCCTCTGCCTCTTCCATCCGAGCCGTGGTGGTTTCCATTTTGTTTTGCATTTCATTTAAAGCATTTTTCAGCTCCTCGTGACTGTTTCTTAGTCCCTTGATCTCTGTAGCAAGAGATTCTCTGCTGTCCTGTATACTGTTTTCAAGCCCAGCGTTTAATTTTATGACTACTATTCTAAATTCACTTTCTGTTACATTATCAAAATCCTTTTTTATCAGCTTATTATGTGTTGTTATTTCCTGGAGGTTCTTCTTAAGGGAATTCTTCTGCTTGGTCATTTTGGATAGTCCCTGGTGTGGTGAAGACCTGCAGGGCACTTCCCCTGTGCTGTGGTGTATAACTGGAGTTGGTGGACGGGCCGCAGTCCGACCTGATGTCTGCCCCCAGCCCACCGCTGGGGCCACAGTCAGACTGGTGTGTGCCTTCTCTTCCCCTCTCCTAGGGGCCGGATTCACTGTGGGGTGGCGTGGCCCATCTGGGCAACTTGCACAATGCCAGGCTTGTGATGCTGGGGATCTGGCGTATTAGCTGGGGTGGGTAGACAAGGTGCCCAGGGGCAGGAGGGGCAGGCTTAGCTTGCTTCTCCTTAAGTGATCCACTTCAGGAGGGGCCCTGTGGCAGTGGGAGAGAGTCAGATCCGCTGCCGGAGTTTTGGCTCCGCAGAAGCACAGAGTTGGGTGTTTGGGCGGAGCGAGCAATTTCCCTGGCAGGAACTGGTTCACTTTGGGATTTTGGCTGGGGGATGGGCAGGGGAGATGGCGCTGGCGAGCGCCTTTGTTCCCCACCAAACTGAGCTCTGTCGTCCGGGGCCTCAGCAGCTCTCCCTCCCTTTGTCCTCCAGCCTTCCCGCTTTCAGAGCAGAGCTGTTAACTTATGACCTCCCAAACGCTAAGTCGCGCTTGCTGTGGGAACACAGTCTGTCAGGCCCCTCCGCTTTTGCAAGCCAGACTCGGAGACTCTGGTTCCCCAGCGAGCCACCCCTCTGCCCCGGCTCCCTCCCGCCAGTCCGTGGAGCGCGCACCGCCTAGCCGCCCTTCCTACCCTCTTCCGTGGCCCTTTAGTCTGCGCTTGGGTCTGGCGACTCCGTTCTGCTTATCCTCTGGCGGTTTTCTGGGTTATTTAGGCAGGTGTAGGTGGAATCTAAGTGATCAGCAGGACGCGCAGTGAGCCCAGAGTCCTCCTACGCCGGCATCTTCCCTCGAGCCTGAATTTTGGGGTTTTAAAACACAAAACCAGGGGCGCCTGGGTGGCGCAGTCGGTTAAGCGTCCGACTTCAGCCAGGTCACGATCTCGCGGTCCGTGAGTTCGAGCCCCGCGTCAGGCTCTGGGCTGATGGCTCGGAGCCTGGAGCCTGTTTCCGATTCTGTGTCTCCCTCTCTCTCTGCCCCTCCCCCGTTCATGCTCTGTCTCTCTCTGTCCCAAAAATAAAATAAACGTTGAAAAAAAAATTAAAAAAAAAAAACACAAAACCATCTGAGATAAAACTCTAGAAGGAGGTGCCCCTTGGCAGGCTGATGGAATGGACAAGGACAGGGTATAGGCAGGGAGTGGATGGAGGTCTGGGACAAAGGAGGGTGCTTGATCACAGGTAGGTGAGAGAGTGAATTTCTTCTGGCAGAGATGAGGGAGCTGGATTTCCATAGTCTCCTGCAAACAAGCATGCTCATACATGCACATATACTCTATGCTGATCCACCACAGTAAGCTAAGCAGTGCTACCTAGTGGGGAACAGAGCCATGACACGGAGGCCTGCCCATTTGCACTCTCCAAGCATAACCCCTGGAAAACCAGCAGAAAACCCTCCACCTGCTTAGTATATGGACTTTAGAGTGATTCATAATATAACTTCTAGGGGAACCTGGATGTAAACTCATTTGGGTTTCATTTTGTTTGCTGGTTCATTTATAACTTCATTTTGTTTGATTCTGTTTTTGTTCAAATATTGTTTTTTCCTTTTGTTTTCTTGGATATAGAAAAATGTATTTTTATTTTCTTTTTTTAATTTTTAAATTAGTTTTTATTTTAATTTTTAATTTTTAAAATTTTTATTCTATTTTATTTTCTTTATTTTGTTTTATTCTATTTACTATATACATTTTTAATTTTTAAATTTATTAACTTTTTTCTTTACTTGCTTTTCATTCCCCTTTTTCTCTGTTCTATCAAGCTTCTTTCAACAGGCAGACCAAAATGCTCCTACGATATAGCTTCCTTTATTATATTGCTTTGTTTTCCTTTTTTAATTTTCATTTTATTTTTCTTCCTCCAAAATGAAAAATGAAGGAATTCACCCCAGAAGAAAGAACAGGAGAAATGACAGCCAGGGTCTTAAAACATATATATGAGCAAAATGTCTGAATTAGAATTTACAACCACGACAATAAGTGTACTAGCTAGGGGTTGAAAAACAATAGAATCCAATTCTGCAGACATAAAAGGAGTAAAAGCTAGTTAGGACGAAATTGAAAATACTATAACCAAGATGCAATCAAATAGATGCCCGACAGCAAGGATAGATGAAGAAGAACAGTGAATCAGCAATATAGAACACAAAATTGGGGAAAATAATGAAGCAGATAAAAGAGGGAAACAAAGGCAACAGAGCACAATACAAGACTTAGAGAACTCAGTGACTTATTTAAAAGGAATAACAACTGAATCATAGGAGTCCCAGAATATGAATAGAGAGAAGAAAGGGGCAGAAACATTATGGGAGCAATTTATAGTGGAAAATTTCCTAATCTGGGGAAGGACAGAGACATTAAAATCTAAGAAGCACAAAGAACTCACATTAGATTCCACAAAAACTGACCATCAACAAAGCATATTATAGCCAAATTCACAAAATACACAGACAAGGAAATAATTATGAAAGCAGCAAGGGAAAAAATCCTTAACCTATAAAGGAAGACAGATCAGATTCACAGAAAACTTACTTATCCACAGAAACTCGACAGGCCAGAACGGAGTGGCAGGATATATTCAAGGTACTGAATCAAAAAAAAAAAAAAAAAACAAAAACAAAAACTGGAGACAATAATTATTTATCCAGCAAGGCTACCATTCAATATAGAAGGAGAGACAAAACTTTCCCAGACAAACATAATCTAAAGGGATTTGCAACCACTAAACCAGCCCAGCAATACATTTTAAGGGGGACTCTTTGAGTGGAGAAAAGAAAAAAAAAAAACAAAACAAAACAGAACAAAAGCAACAAAGACTATAAAGGACCAGAGAACATCACTCTACAGACAACATGATGGCACTAAATTCATATCTTTCAGTACTCTCTCTAAATGTCAATGGACTAAGAACTCCAATCTAAAGACATAAGGTGTCAGAATGGATAAGAAAACTAGACTCATGTATATGCTGTTTACAAGAGACTCATTTTAGATATAAAGACACCTACAGATTGAAAGTAAGGGGGTGGAAAATATTTGTTATGGTAATGGTCATCAAAAGAAAGCAGAGTAGCCATACTTATATCAGACAAACTAGATTTTAAAATAAAGACTGTAACAAGAAATGAAGAAAGGCATTATATCATAATTAAGGGTTGTATCAACCAAAAAGATCTAACAATTGTTAATATTTATGTCCCCAACATGAAAAACCCAAAATTTAAATCAATTAATCACAAGCATAAAGAAAATATTTGATAATAATACCATAATAGTAGGGAACATCAATACCCCAGTTATAGCAATAAGCAGATAATCTAAGCAGAAAATCAACAAGGAAACAATGGCTTTGAATGATCCAGTGGACCAGATGGACTTAACAGATATATTGAGAACATTTTATCCTAAAGGAGCAGAATACACATTCTTCTCCAGTGCACATGAAACATTCTTCATATTAAACCACATACTGGAAAACAAATCAGCCCTCAAAAAGTACAAAAAGATCAAGATCATACCGTGCATATTTTCAGACCACAAAGATGTGAAGCTTGAAATAAACCACAAGAAAAGCAATGGAAAAACCATGAATACTTGTAGATTAAAGACCAACCTACTGAAGAATGAATGGGTTAACCAAGAAATTAAAGAGGAAATTAAAAAATACTTAGAAGACAATGAAAATGAAAACATGACAGTCCAAAACCTCTGAGATGCAGCAAAGGAGGTCATAAGAGGGAAGTATATAGTAAGCCAGGCCTTCTTAAAGAAGGAAGAAAGGTCTCAAATACACAACCTAATCTTATACTTAAAAGAGCTGGGAAAAGAACAGCAAATAGTGCCCACACCTAGCAGAAAAAGGCAAATAATAAAGATTAGAGTAGAATTCAATGATACTGAAAAAAAAATAGTAGAACATATCAAAAAAACAAGAAGCTGGTTCTTCGTAAGAATTACAAAAATTGACATACCCCTAGCCAGACTGATCAAAAGCAAAAAGGAAACGACCCAAATAAGTGAAATCACGAATGAAATAGGAAAGATCACAACTAACAATGCAGAAATACAAACAATAATAAGAGAATATTATGATCAATTATATGCCACACATTGGTCAATCTGGAAGAAATGAACAAATTCCTAGAAACATATAAGCTACCAAAACTGAAACAGGAAGAAATAGAAAATTTGAACAGACTCATAACCAGTAAAGAAATTGAATAATTAATGAAAAACCTCCCACCAAACAAGAGTCCAGGGCCGGATGGCTTTTCAGGGGAATTTCACCAAACATTTAAAGAAAGATTTAACATGTATTCTTTTGAAGCTGTACCAAACAAAACAAAACAAAACAAAACAAAAAAATAAAAACAAAACAAAACAAAACAACAAAAAAAAACACCACTAGAGGAAAACTTCCAAAGTCACTCTATGAGACCAGCATTACCTTGATTCCAAAACCAGACAAACACCCCACTAAAAAGGAGAGCTACATACCAATTTCCCTGATGAACATGGATGCAAAAATTCTCAACAATATACTAGCAAACTGGATCCAACAATGCATTAGAAGAATTATTCACCATGATCAAGTAGGACTTATTCCTGGGATGCAGGACTGGTTCACTATCCACAAACCCATCAATGTGACACATCACATTAATAAAAGAAAGGATAAGAACCACCTTATCATCTCAGTAGATGCAGAAAAAGCACTGGAAAAAAATATAGCATCTTTTCAGGAATAAAAGAAAAAAACTATCAGGAAATCAGGGATAGAAGGAGATCATAAAAGCCATGAATAATAGACCCACCACTAATATCATCCTCAATGGGGAAAAACTGAGATCTTTCCCCCTATGGTCAGGAACATGACAGGGATGTCCACTTTCACCACTGTTATTCAACATAGTGTTGGAAGTCCTAGCCTCAGCAATCAGACAAAACAAAGAAATAAAAGCCCTCCAAATCGGCAAGAAGGAAGTCAAGCTTTCACTTTTTTCAGATGACATGATACTCTATACAGAAAACCCAAAAGATTCCAACAAAAACTGCTAGAACTGATCCATAAAGTCAGCAAAGTGGCAGGATATAAAATCAATGCACAGAAATCGGTTGCATTTCTATACACCAATAATGAAGCAGCAGAAACAGAAATCAAGGAATGGATCCTATTTACAATTGCACCAAAAAACATAAGATACCTAGGAATAAAACTAACCAAAGAGGTGAAAAATCTACACACTGAGAACTAGAGAAAATTTCTAATAGAAATTGAAGAAGACACAAATAAATGGAAAACATTCCATGCTCACGGATTGGAACAACAAACATTGTTACAATGTTGATACTACCCAAAGCAATCTACACATTCAATGCAATCCCTATCAAAATAACACCAGTATCCTTCACAGGCCTACAGCACACAAACCAAAATTCGTATGGAACCAGAAAAGATCCTGAGTAGCCAAACCATTCCTGAAAAAGGCAACCAAAGCTGGAGGCATCACAATCCCAGACTTCAAGATATATTACAAAGCTATAATCATCAAGACAGTATGTCACTGACACGAAATCAGACACATAGATGAATGTAGCAGAATAGAGAACCCAGAATCAGACCCACAAATTTATGGCCAACTAATCTTTGACAAAGCAGGAAAGAATATCCAATGGAAGAAAGACAGTCTCTTTAACAAACGGTGCTGGGAGAACTGGACAGCAACATGCAGAAGAATGAACCTGGACCATTTTCTCACACAAAACAAAAAAATAAACTCAAAATGGATGAAAGATCTAAATGTAAGGCATGAAGCCATCAAAATCCTAGAGCAGAAACCAGGCAACAACCTCTTTGACCTTGGCCTTAGCAACTTCTTACTCAGCATGTCTCTGGAGGCAAGGGAGACAAAAGAAGAAATGAAATATTGGGACCTCATCAAAAAGCTTTTGCACAGTGAAGGAAACAATCAGCAAAACTAAAAGACAACTAACGGAATGGGAGAAGATATTTGCAAATGACATATCAGAATAAGGGTCAGCATCAAAATGATATAAATAACATATCAAAATCGACACCCCAAAAACAAATAATCCAGTGAAGAAATGGTCAAAAGACAGGTACAGACACTTTTGCAAAGAAGACATCCAGATGGCCAACACATACATGAAAAAATGGTCAACATCACTTATCATCATGGAAATACAAATCAAAACCACAATGAGATACAACCTCACACTTGTCAGAAAGGCTAACATTAACTCAGGCAACAACAATTGTTGGTGATGATGTGGAGAAGGAGCAACTTCTTTGCACTGCTGGTGGGAATGCAAAATGGTACAGCCACTCTGGACAACAATTTGGAGTTTCCTCAATAATTAAAAATAGACCTACCCTACGACCCAGCAAATTCACTACTAGGTATTTATCCAAAGCATTCAAAAATGCTGATTCCAGGGGACACATGTACTCCAATGTTTATAACAGCACTATTGACAAGAGCCAAAGTATGTAAAAAGCCCAAATGTCCATTGACTGATAAATGGATAAAGAAGATGCAAAATATAAACACAATGGAATATTATTTGATGATCAAAAAGAATGAAATGTTGCCATTTGCAACAATAGTGTATTATTCTAAGTGAAATAAGTCAGAGAGAGAAAATATATAATTTCACTCATATGTGGAATTTTACACACAAAACATGAACATAAGGGAAGGGAAGCAAAACTAATATAAAAACAGAGAGGGAGACAATGCTTAATAGACTATTTAATACTGAGAACAAACAGAGCGTTTCTGGAAGGTTGTTGTGTGGGGGGATGGGTTAAATGGGCAAGGAGCATTAAGGATGACACATGTTGGAATGAGCACTGGGTGTTATATGTACGTGATGAATCACTAAATTCTATACTTGAAATCATTATTACACTATATTTTAACTAACTTGGATTTAATTTTTTTTAAAAAGAGAGAGACCAAAATCAATAAGGCCATGTCTACTGTGTAAGTAAGAGATCCAGTTCGGTAATACTATTTTTGTATGCCAAGCCTACATTGGAATATAAAGCAAGATAGATTTCCTGTGAGTTACAAGTGGATTTTAAGGCAATTACAAAGGACAAATTCCAAAAATGCTTAACATAATGACAACATGGTGAGAAAAAATGTATTGCTACTTCTAATAGGTAGTGTAAAAGAATTTTGTGTTTTAAAAAAGTGTGTGGTTATTTTAACATTGCTTGTAGAATTTGAAGTGCTTGTATGTTAAATACCACTGCTTGCTGCTTTTACTAGCATCAAGTTAAAGGGCACATTAGAAATGACACAGTTCTATGTCCCTGGTTTCAGGGCAAAAGGAGCTCAGGTGACTATAGATTATGATGGTAAATATGGCTTTAATTACAAACATGAGAGGATTCATGGAAGACTAGAAGAGAGCAGGAAAGATACGATGTTGAAAAAAATCAAACATTTTGGTGCTGAAGGGCTGTATTGAAAACACATAATCCATCCATAATACATCTCCTAAAATGGGCTGATTAATTAATGGCCTCACTACCCCAGGATTCACATTCTTTGGAAATGGCTTTTATTAAATTTCAATAAATTATTAGCTCCAATGGTATTTTATTTCACAAATATGGATGAGTTCATATATATCTTTAGGTCACTTGGTCAGAATGCTTGAGAAAAAGAATATGGAATCATGTTCACATTCCATAGTCTTAGTTATTCTCATTGTTGTTGCTGCTTCATTTGCCTGGTCCCCATATGCCATGGCCTAAGAACAGGAGGAGAGAACAATGCCTACATTGGCAATTCCAATGCCAAAACTCTGGGCATCTGCAGCCAGCTCCAGCTAGCTTCAGGGACATCACTTGATAGCCTGGGAGCTGATGCTTTTCCCCAGAATGACTGATGGGGAGTGATGGACAGTGAAACATTTTGTCATGAGAAAGTGTTGAACAGCCATTTCAGGATTAAAGTCAGCTACAATGATCTAACGTCCTTTTTCTGATTAGTTTGCTGGATTCCTGGCATTTCTCTTTGCTTAAAAAGAATGATCTGATCACTTCACACTAAAACAGAAAGGGGCAAGTAAAATGAAAGTTGGGTATTAATGGATGAGTAAGAAGTCACTGAGGTGGGAGGGGGGAAGATTTCAGGGAGCTGGAAAAGTTATGTAACTTTCATATAAAAGATTTATTTTTTATGCTTGGAAATTAAAATTTTGTCATATTTAAAAATATCTATGGTCTTAGCAACTTTCAAGTATACAATACTGTATTGTTAACTATAGTCACCAGGGTGTACATTAGATTCCCAGAGCTCATTCACCTTTAACTGGAAGTTTGTACCCTTTGACTACTTAGGCAAATATGATGACTGTTGAATTTACAATGATGAAAGCGGTCTACATGTCTTTTCAGCATCACACAATGGTGGAGTTTAAATACTAACACAAGCATATAGAGGCTTACAATCAGTAGAAGCATAAATATTTAATGGTCAGATGAATACACTTAAATACTTTTCTTATTACCTTTCTTGCTTTCAGGGATCACTTTCCAACCACCATTAGTTTTAGGCTCCCCCACCCCCAACTCATCCTGTGTTTCTCTGAACACAATTGGTCCAGGGTGACATTATTCTCCTTGTTTAATTTAAATAAACGGTTCATCTCTGAATCTTCTTAACCTTTAAAGACTCTTTGGAACATTCAGTCACATTATTATATAGATAATTAATGTAGCATGGTATGAATATCCTTAAAACTTGCCTGATACAAAATGTGTCTGTTTGTTTTGGAAAGGAACAATAATTTTTCACCATAGACTAGAAAGAATTCAGGTTTCACTTAACTCAGTCATCCTAATATTTTCTCTGCTCAAGTAATGGTTTGATTTACATTGAGTCAATCACATATTCAATGCCATATTATCTTAGCTTTCCTCATGTATACCCCATAATTTATTGAAGAGGGGTATATTCTAAAGGAGGAATATAATTTGGGAAGTTCTGGCCATGAAATAATTTTATTCTGTGAATTTTCTTCAGCCTAATTTGGTTAAGGGCATAAAGCATCTTTAATTACTAACTAATTTGGGATGTGTATACTTTGGGACATCAATTTTTGAGATATCTGCAATATTTTTTATAATTAAAATGTAGATTTTTAGAATCTAAAAATCCTATCAATATGAACCACACACAATTTTGTTAGTTTTCAAAAGACAGAGGCAACTTTATCTTGTGTCTCATCAGGAAACAAGAAATTAGTACTCAAAAAATATAGGTAGATCAAACTAAGGCATTAAAAATATAACACAAATATTCATCTGAATATATAAAACCATTATAATCTATTCTTGGTCATTATCTAAGCAGAATATAATAAAATAAGTCAAACAAATGATCTAACAGCAACAATTAAACTATTGAAACAAAACCCAATTTTAATAAGTTCCCAGAGCTCATGAATTACAATTCTGTTTCCTCCATTTTAGATACTGTAATGTCAGGTCAGATGTTACAATGGAAGCTGATGTATTAGAGAATGTTCTTCCATTTTCTTTATTGTATGGTATCTACAGATGGAGACAGGGGAGACAACATGCTGAAATGAAAAAAAAAAAAAAGCATAAAAATACCTGGGTTTAGTTCCTGCCCTTGTAAATATAAACTAAGTGATCTTGGGCAAGTCACTTTATTTTTCGAAGCTTTAATTTTCTCCTACAAAATTGGAATGAAAATAACACTAATACCAATATTACCAATAAAAATGCTTATGTCACATAGCTTTTCAAATGACTACATGAGAAAATTGTACTTGGAATAATCAGTATAAATGTTAAGTCTTGAGTTCATCCTAACTACCAAGATATAGTTATTTCCATAAATATCTTTAAAGTTTTTTTGTCTGAAACTATCATTTAATTAATAAGCTTCAGTTTCTAGAGCAGTTATAAGACTATAAAAAATTTCAGAAGTACAGATAATTCTTTACTTTTGGTTGTCACAACTAAGGAAGAGTGCTACTGGCATCAAATGGATAGAGACCAGAGATACTAGTAAACATCCTACAATGCACAGGACAGCCCTCTACAACTGCTCAGCCCAAAATGTCAAAGGTTCCAAGGTAGAAAATCTCTGGTCTACCTCTTAATTCTTTAATTAGCTTTTTGGCCTTTGAAAGAAGATACTATGGTTAAAAACTTTTTATAAGGATGCACATAATACAATTTTTTTGCACACAATGAACATGCAACTCCTGATTTAATATTCAAGCCAAATTTCAGTGACTAAATATTATTACATATTAACTTTTTTTTTACTATGGCAAAATGATTAAATTTATTGAGTTTTGAGAATGAGGAGGGGAACTGAGTCTATTGCTGCAAATAACCATTATTGTAAATGAAATTTTACCATACCAAAAACCTATTTTTTAAGTTTATTTATTTATTTTGAGTGAGAGAGAGAGAAAGAGAGAGACATGAAGAGGAGAGAAAGAATCCCAAGCAGGCCCCTCACTGTCAGTGCAAAGCCTGATGTGGGACTTGAATTAATGAAGCATGAGATCATGACTTGAGATGAAGTCAAGAGTCAGATTTTCTTTTTAATACTGATTTGTTTTTGAGAGAGAGATGGAGCACGAGCAGGGGAGGGGCAGAGAGAGAGGGAGACACAGAAACTTAAACAGGCTCCAAGCCCCGAGCTGTCAGCACACAGCCTGACTCCGGGCTCAAGCTCATAAACTGTGAGATCATGACATGAGCTGAAGTTGGACACTTAACCAACTGAGCCACCCAGACACCACAAGAATCAGATGCTTAACTGACTGAGCCACCATGTGCCCCCCAAAAAACTATTTTTAAATGGAATATTTTAGAACAGTTTTAGATTTACAGAACAATTGAGATGATAACAGAAATTTACATACCCATACACAATTCCCCCTATTATTAATATCTTACATTAATAAGAAACATTTTAATAATTAATAAACCAATCCTGATGCATTATTATTGACCAAAATTCATACTTACTTCATATTTCTTCACATTTTACTTAGTGTCCTTTTATTATTCCAAAGTCTCATCCAGAGATCACAGTCAGCTATGTTCTTAGGCTCCCCTTGGTTGTGATAACATCTCAGACTCTCCTTATTTTTGATGATGTTGAAAATGTTGAGGTATACTGGACCGGTATTTTATATAATGCCCTGCAATTAGAATTTGTTTGCTTTTTTTCTCATAATGAGTAAAGGGTTATACATTTTTTGGGGGGGAAGACTAAAGAGGAAAAATGCCATGCTCATCACATTATAGATAGGGTGCTTTCTGTCAACATGGCTGAACCACTGTTGATGTGAAAATTGATCACCTGGTTGAGATGGTGTTTGTCAAGGTTCTTTAATGTAAAGGTCCTCTTTTTTGCCTCTTTCCATCCTATTATCTTTGGAAGGTAGTCAACACATACAGACAACACTTAAGGAGTGAGACATTATAGTCTACCTCTTTGGAGGGTAGTTACATAAATTATTTTAAAATCTTATGCATGACATGTATACCTTTTCAAGTCTTCTCTAGCCTGACATGGACTGCCTGATTTCACTAGTTGTTGGAAAACAAAAACTTAGTGTCTGCTGTTCTGTCTGTGCTGACAAGTTTTAGTACTGGGAATCCTTTTTCTCTGCCTTCTGCTAGTACCTCACGTCTTCTGCCTTCCCTTCCCCTTCCTCTGTTTCTGCACCACCTTAGGTGCAGACTACATAACTGGCTCCTTAGTGACTCAGACACCATCAGCTCCTTCTCCCATCCTCCATGTCAAGGAACAAAGGGCACTCCCTTGGACCACCCACTTCAGATTCCCCCACCAGTGTTCCAGGTAAAAATTGACAATGGGGAAAAATTGTCTTAAGTGGACCCAAATAAAACATATTCAGTATTTAAACTAATTTAAGTTTGTTGGTTTAATGAAGATACACACGACTTTAGAGTTATCAGCATTTATTTTTTTTTTATTTTTGCCACAATAAATTTTACTTAAAGGATATTCTCTTTGTTCCTTCTTGCCTACACATTCTTTTTTTTTATATGAAATTTATTGTCAAATTGGTTTCCATACAACACCCAGTGCTCATCCCAAAAAGGTGCCCTCCTCAATACCCATCACCCACCCTCCCCTCCCTCCCACCCCCCATCAACCCTCAGTTTGTTCTCAGTTTTTAACAGTCTCTTATGCTTTGGCTCTCTCCCACTCTAACCTCTTTTTTTTTTTTCCTTCCCCTCCCCCATGGGTTCCTGTTAAGTTTCTCAGGATCCACATAAGAGTGAAACCATATGGTATCTGTCTTTCTCTGTATGGCTTATTTCACTTAGCATTACACTCTCCAGTTCCATCCACGTTGCTACAAAAGGCCACATTTCATTTTTTCTCATTGCCACGTAGTATTCCATTGTGTATATATACCACAATTTCTTTATCCATTCATCAGTTGATGGACATTTAGGCTCTTTCCATAATTTGGCTATTGTTGAGAGTGCTGCTATGAACATTGGGGTACAAGTGCCCCTATGCATCAGTACTCCTGTATCCCTTGGGTAAATTCCTAGCAGTGCTATTGCTGGGTCATAGGGTAGGTCTATTTTTAATTTTCTGAGGAACCTCCACACTGCTTTCCAGAGCGGCTGCACCAATTTGCATTCCCACCAACAGTGCAAGAGGGTTCCCGTTTCTCCACATCCTCTCCAGCATCTATAGTCTCCTGATTTGTTCATTTTGGCCACTCTGACTGGCGTGAGGTGATACCTGAGTGTGGTTTTGATTTGTATTTCCCTGATAAGGAGCGACGCTGAACATCTTTTCATGTGCCTGTTGGCCATCTGGATGTCTTCTTTAGAGAAGTGTCTATTCATGTTTTCTGCCCATTTCTTCACTGGGTTATTTGTTTTTCGGGTGTGGAGTTTGGTGAGCTCTTTATAGATTTTAGATACTAGCCCTTTGTCCGATATGTCATTTGCAAATATCTTTTCCCATTCCGTTGGTTGCCTTTTACTTTTGTTGGTTGTTTCCTTTGCTGTGCAGAAGCTTTTTATCTTCATAAGGTCCCAGTAATTCACTTTTGCTTTTAATTCCCTTGCCTTTCGGGATGTGTCGAGTAAGAGATTGCTACGGCTGAGGTCAGAGAGGTCTTTTCCTGCTTTCTCCTCTAAGGTTTTGATGGTTTCCTGTCTCATATTTAGGTCCTTTATCCATTTTGAGTTTATCTTTGTGAATGGTGTGAGAAAGTGGTCTAGTTTCAACCTTCTGCATGTTGCTGTCCAGTTCTCCCAGCACCATTTGTTAAAGAGGCTGTCTTTTTTCCATAGGATGTTCTTTCCTGCTTTGTCAAAGATAAGTTGGCCATACGTTTGTGGGTCTAGTTCTGGGGTTTCTATTCTCTTCCATTGGTCTGTGTGTCTGTTTTTGTGCCAATACCATGCTGTCTTGATGATGATAGCTTTGTAGTAGAGGCTAAAGTCTGGGATTGTGATGCCTCCTCCTTTGGTCTTCTTCTTCAAAATTCCTTTGGCTATTCGGGGCCTTTTGTGGTTCCATAGGAATTTTAGGATTGCTTGTTCTAATTTCGAGAAGAATGCTGGTGCAATTTTGATTGGGATTGCATTGAATGTGTAGATAGCTTTGGGTAGTATTGACATTTTAACAATATTTATTCTTCCAATCCATGAGCAGGGAATGTCTTTCCATATCTTTAAATCTTCTTCAATTACCTTCATAAGCTTTCTATAGTTTTCAGCATACAGATCCTTTACCTCTTTGGTTAGATTTATCCCTAGGTATTTTATGCTTCTTGGTGCAATTGTGAATGGGATAAGTTTCTTTATTTGTCTTTCTGTTGCTTCATTATTAGTGTATAAAAATACAACTGATTTCTGTACATTGATTTTGTATCCCGCAACTCTGCTGAATTCATGTATCAGTTCTTGCAGACTTCTGGTGGAGTCTATCGGATTTTCCATGTATAATATCATGTAATATGCAAAAAGTGAAAGCTTGACTTCATCTTTGCCAATTTTGATGCCTTTGATTTCCTTTTGTTGTCTGATTGCTGATGGAAGAACTTCCAACACTATGTTAAACAACAGCGGTGAGAGTGGACATCCCTGTCGTGTTCCTGATCTCAGGGAAGAAGCTTTCAGTTTTTCCCCATTGAGGATGATGTTAGCTGTGGGCTTTTCATAAATGGCTTTTATGATCTTTAAGTATGTTCCTTCTATCCCGACTTTGTCGAGGGTTTTTATTAAGAAAGGATGCTGAATTTTGTCAAATGCCTTTACTACATCGATTGACAGGATCATATCGTTCTTATCGTTTCTTTGATTACTGTGATGTATCACATTGATTGAGTTGCGAATGTTGAACCAGCCCTGCATCCCAGGAATGAATCCCACTTGATCATGGTGAATCATTCTTATTATATGCTGTTGAATTCGCTTTGCTAGTATCTTACTGAGAATTTTTGCATCCATATTCATCAGGGATATTGGCCTGTAGTTCTCTATTTAAATGGGTCTCTGTCTGGTTTAGGAATCAAAATAATACTGGCTTCATAGAATGAGTCTGGAAGTTTTCCTTCCCTTTCTATTTTTTGGAATAGCTTGAGAAGGATAGGTATTATCTCTGCTTTAAATGTCTGGTGGAACTCCCCTGGGAAGCCATCTGGTCCTGGACTCTTATTTGTTGGGAGATTTTTGATGACTGATTCAATTTCTTCGCTGGTTATGGTTCTGTTCAAGCTTTCTATTTCCTCCTGATTGAGTTTTGGAAGTGTGTGGGTGTTTAGGAATTTGTTCATTTCTTCCAGGTTGTCCAATTTGTTGGCATATAATTTATCAAAGTATTCCCTGATAATTGTTTGTATCTCTGAGAGATTGGTTGTAATAATTCCATTTTCATTCATGATTTTATCTATTTGGGTCATCTCCCTTTTCTTTTTGAGAAGCCTGGCTAGAGGTTTGTCAATTTTGTTTATTTTTTCAAAAAAACAACTCTTGGTTTCGTTGATCTGCTCTACCGTTTTTTTAGATTCTATATTGTTTATTTCTGCTCTGATCTTTATTATTTCTCTTCTTCTGCTGGGTTTAGGCTGTCTTTCTGTTCTGCTTCTAGTTCCTTTAGGTGTGCTGTTAGATTTTGTATTTGAGATTTTTCTTGTTTCTTGAGATAGGCCTGGATTGCAATGTATTTTCCTCTCAGGACTGCCTTTGCTGCATCCCAAAGCGTTTGGATTGTTGTATTTTCATTTTCGTTTGTTTCCATATATTTTTTAATTTCTTCTCTAATTGCCTCGTTGACCCATTCATTCTTCAGTAGGGTGTTCTTTAACTTCCATGCTTTTGGAGGTTTTCCAGACTTTTTCCTCTGGTTGATTTCAAGCTTCATAGCATTGTGGTCTGAAAGTATGCATGGTATGATTTCAATTCTTATATACTTATGAAGGGCTGTTTTGTGACCCAGTATGTGATCTATCTTGGAGAATTTTCCATGTGCACTCGAGAAGAAAGTATATTCTATTGCTTTGGGATGCAGAGTTCTAAATATATCTGCCAAGTCTATTTGATCCAATGTATCATTCAGGGCCCTTGTTTCTTTACTGACGGTGTGTCTAGATGATCTATCCATTGTTGTAAGTGGAGTGTTAAAGTCCCCTGCAATTACCACATTCTTATCAATAAGGTTGCTTATGTGTGTGAGTAATTGTTTTATATATCTGGGGGCTCCTGTTTTCGGCGCATAGACATTTATAATTGTTAGCTCTTCCCGATGGATAGACCCTGTGATTATTATATAATGCCCTTCTTCATCTCTTCTAACAGCCTTTAATTTCAAGTCTAGTTTGTCTGATATAAGTATGGCTACTCCAGCTTTCTTTTGCCTTCCAGTGGCATGATAAATAGTTCTCCATCCCCTCACTCTCAATCTAAAGGTGTCCTCAGGTCTAAAATGAGTCTCTTGTAGACAGCAAATAGATGGGTTTTGTTTTTTTATCCATTTTGGTACCCTATGTCTTTTGGTTGGCGCATTTAGTCCATTTGTATTCAGTGTTATTATAGAAAGATATGGGTTTAGAATCATTGTGATGTCCGTAGGTTTCATGCTTGTAGTGATGTCTCTGGTACTTTGTCTCACAGGATCCCCCTTAGGATCTCTTGTAAGGCTGGTTTAGTGGTGATGAATTCCTTCAGTTTTTGTTTGTTTGGGAAGACCTTTATATCTCCTTCTAAATGACAGACTTGCTGGATAAAGGATTCTTGGCTGCATATTTTTTTCTGTTCATCACATTGAAGGTCTCTTGCCATTCATTTCTGTCCTGCCAAGTTTCAGTAGAGAGATACGTCTCGAGTCTTATCGGTCTCCCTTTATATGTTAGAGCACTTTTATCCCTAGCTGCTTTAAGAATTTTCTCTTTATCCTTGTATTTTGCCAGTTTCACTATGATATGTCGTGCAGAAGATCGATTCAAGTTACGTCTGAAGGGAGTTCTCTGTGCCTCTTGGATTTCCATGCCTTTTTCCTTCCCCAGTTCAAGGAAGTTCTCAGCTATGATTTCTTCAAGTACACCTTCAGCACCTTTCCCTCTCTCTTCCTTCTCTGGAATCCCAATTATGCGTATTTTATTTCTCTTTAGTGGATCACTTAGTTCTCTAAGTTTCCCCTCATACTCTTGGATTTTTTATCTCTCTTTTTCTCAGCTTCTTCTTTTTCCATAATTTTATCTTCTAGTTCACCTATTCTCTCCTCTGCCTCTTCCATCCAAGCCGTGGTTGTCTCCATTTTATTTTGAAGATCATTAATAGCATTTTTTAGCTCCTCCTTGCTGTTCCTTAGTCCCTTGATCTCTGTAGCAAGAGATTCTCTGCTGTTCTTTATACTGTTTTCAAGCCCAGCGATTAATTTTGTGAGTATTTTTCTAAATTCACTTTCTGTTATATTGTTAAAATCGTTTTTGATCAGTTCATTAGCTGTCGTTATTTCCAGGCCTGTTTTTGAGGGTAATTCTTCAGTTTCGTCATTTTAGATAGTCCCTGGAGTGGTGTGGGACTCCGGGGCACTTCCCCTGTGCTGTCTTGAATAACATGCATTGGTGCGCGGAGCCTTAGTCAGACCTGATGTCTGCCCCCGGCCCACCGCTGGGGCCACAGTCAGACTGGTGTGTGCCTTCTCTTCCCCTCTCTTAGGGGCAGGATTCACTGTGGGGTGGTGTGGGCCATCTGGGTTACTTGCACACTGCCAGGCTTGTGGTGCTGGGGAGCTGGTGTATTAGCTGGGGTGGATCAGCAAGTTGCACAGGGGCAGGAGGGGCAGGCTCAGCTTGCTTTTCCTTCAGAGATCCTCTTCAGGTGGTGCCCTGCGGCACCAGGAGGTAGTCAGACCCGCCAGAGTGATGGATCCCAGAAGCACAGCATTAGGTGTTTGCATGGTGCAAGCAATTTCCCTGGCAGGAACTGGTTACCTTTGGGATTTTGGCTGGGGGATGGGCGAAGGAGATGGCTTTGGCGAGCGCCTTTGTTCCCCGCCAAGCTGTGCTGTCTCATCCGGGACTCAACAACTCTCCCTCCCGTTGTCCTCCAGCCCTCCCATTCTCCGAGCAGAGCTGTTAACTTATAACCTTCCAGATATTAAGTCCAGCTTGCTGTCAGAGCGCACTCCATCTGGCCCCTCTACTTTTGCAAGCCAGACTTGGGGGCTCTGCTTTGCAGGTGGGCTGACCCTCTGCCCCGGCTCCCTCCCTCCAGTCCGTGTAGTGCGCCCTGCCTCTCCGCCCTTCCTACCCTCTTCCTGGGCCTCTCTTCTATGCTTGCCTCCGGAGAATCTGTTCTGCTAGTCTTCTGGCGATTTTCTGGGTTATTTAGTCAGGTGTGGGTGGAATCTAAGTGATCCACAGGACGCGGTCACCTCAGTGTCCTCCTACGCCGCCATCTTCCCCCAATATGGCTTTTAAAACTGCTCAATTATTACATGGTATTTTTCATCAAACGTATAAGTCTCCTATTAAACAATTCCATCTTAGTTAATCCAGCTAAACACATTGTTGATACCTGACCTGATTATCAACAGCAATCAAGAGGATGAAAACAATGGGGAATAAACCCCAGAGGTGTAAATGCAAATCAGTTTTCACAAACTGATATTACACACTATGCCCAATTTGGGGTCACAAATATATCTACATATCTGTGGATACCTTTTCAGGATTCAGAGAAAGTGCAAAAAATATCATTCACCATTTTTTACATGCATTCCACAAGCCAGTAAACCTCAACAAATTAAAACTGACAATGGGCCTGGATACCTTTCCTCCATGGTAAAGGAATTCTTCCAAAATTGGAATATACAACACATTACAGGCATACTATATAACACTACTGGACAAGTTATTATAGAATGTAAACACACCACTTTAAAACAAATGCTTCAAAGCAAAAGGAGGAACTTACATAATGCTTCCCCTTGGAATTAACTATATAATGTCTTATACACCCTAAATTTTTTAAATTGTGATTCCCATGTTCTTACCTCTATCGAATGGCATTTTACGCCATCCCCCAGCTGGACTCTAGAAGGCAAGGTTTTACTCAATGATATATAAGGCGATTATTCATGGAAAGGGCTTTATGAACTGATAATATGAGGAAGGGGATATGCATGTATTCTTCTCCCATCAGGACCTCACTGGGAACCTGCCTTTCTGATTAAACCATACCATAAGTTGGAAGGATCAGCTCCTCAACCCTCTACCTCAGATGGCAAATTTGTCCTTATAAAGACAACAAGGGAGACCATGAGCACAAATGACCAAGGCAAATTGTGTCACCTGGGGTCAACTTAAGAAGTTCAACCAACATACCACCAAAGTCATGCTCCATGTCAGAGTGCCACCAACCCCCGAAAAATAAGATTTAACATATTTAGCTGTGGTTTTTCAAAACTCAGCTAAGGTAATGATTTGCTTAATCTTTTTCTTTATCCAGGCTGCTACTGCTTTTTCATCACTGTATTGGGCTCATATCACAGACCCCCCTTTTTAAAGCCAGTTACATGGTGGGACACAGAACCACCACTAACCAGTAATGATTGTCTTTGGATTAAGGCAAATGGCTTCTGCCTAAAGGCCATATTACTGAAAGGAGAGATTAGTTAAAGCTGAATACTTCTGTTCCTTTTATGTCACCTTTTCCTCCTATTTGTGTAACAACTATGAACACTTCTGGATATTTAAAAATCACAGCACAGACATGTATTCACTACATACCTGAAACAAAGGACCTTAAGGCAGATTTGACATTCATTTCTGTAGCCTCCTTTGCTATATCCAACTCAACCATTGTTTCTTATCCACCCCCCATTGATCATTACCAAATAAAGAATATATGGTCCCTAGTAGCTCTTGAGTCATCTGACAGCCCTGCCAGACCGCCCTTTCCCATAAAGAGGAATTTTCTCAAAATCTTACTCTCATTAACTGGAGTCTTCAAGGACACTTAACTTCAGCAGACAAACCTACTGGGTTTTCAGAACTTAGCAACTTCTCCATCCATTGGACTGATGGCAGGCTTTTAGGGCCAATAAGAATTGAACACAAAGATTCATCTAGCCCATGGCATTACAACTTATGGTGTTTTAGCCTTCTCTTTTTGTTATGCAATCTCTTTCATGGGCATTATGCCAATAATAGTGGTACCTTTTATA
This sequence comes from Lynx canadensis, assembly GCF_007474595.2. Lineage (NCBI taxonomy): Eukaryota > Metazoa > Chordata > Mammalia > Carnivora > Felidae > Lynx > Lynx canadensis. Next base: position 71,248,016 of record NC_044321.2, on the reverse strand, counting down.
TTAATCCCACACAAAATGTCCCAGACAGTGTCATGATCTGTGCACCTCATGCCTATGTTTTCATAATTTCCATCAAGCTGGCTAGTATAACATTTGACAGCCCACATTATGTTTTTGAAGTACCTCCTCAGGCTTGGTACACAGCCTATATCATCCATTATAATATTACTAAAACTTTGTCTCACATACGTTTATCTTGAAAAGACAGCCTCAAATTTGGCTACCAGTAAACCGAACAAGGCAATGGGAAGCGTCCAATTGTCTCACTGATTTAGCCCAAGCCCTTTATAGGTGGAGGCCTAAAAGACTTTTGGATGGCTCATTGCCTTCCTTATCTCATTGGTTGTCATCTTAGCCACAGCCTCTGTTGCAGTGGTCCCCCTAACAGAGTCTATCCATACTGTTAAAGTAGTCAATCACGTAATGACTAATATCACCAAAGGAATGATTACTCAAATGTAAATTGATAACAGTACCATGAAGAGACTGCAAGCTGCAGAAGCAGCAATGGCACTACTAAAAGGAATGTAAATTGCAATTCAACCTATCTGAAGAAGCAAGAAAGGTCCCGAATACAGAACCTAACTTTACACCAAAAGGAGCTAGAAAATGAGAAACAAATAAAGACTAAAGCCAGTGAAGAAGGGAAATCATAAAGATTAGATCAAAAGTAAATGATGTAATAGCAAACGAATACACACACAAAAAATAACAGTAAAACAGATCAATGAAACTAAATGCTTGTCTTTTGAAAGAATAAACAAAATTGATAACCTCCTAGTCAAACCTTTCAAAAAGAAAAGAGAGAACCTAAATAGAGAAAATCACGAATGAAAGAGGAGCAATCACAACCAATACCACAGAAATACAAACAACTATAAGAGAATATTATGAAAAATTATATTCTAACAAACAGGGAAACGTGGAAGAAAAGGACAAATTCTTAGAAACTCAATCACCACCAAAACTAAATCAGGAAAATATAGACATTTTCAATAAGCCTATAACCAGCAGAGAAAATGATCAGTTATCAAAAATCTGCCAACAAACAAGAGTCCTTGGAGAGATGGCTTCCCAAGGAAATTCTACCAGAAATTTAAAGAAGAGATAATACCTATTCCGAAACTGTTCCAAAAAATAGAAATGGGAAGACAGTTTCCAAAGTGATTGTATATAGCCAGAATTACCTCAATTCCAAAACCAATGACTCCACAAAATAGGAGAATTACAGACCAATATCCCTGAATGAACATGGATTCAGAAATTCTCAACAAGATACTAGCAAATCCAATTCAACAGTACATTAAAATAATTACCATGATCAAGTAGGACTTATTCTTGGACTGCAGTGCTGGTTTAATATTCACAAATCAATCAATGTAATACACTACATTAATAAAAGAGAGGACAAAGAACCATACGATCCTCTAAATAAATGCAGAAGAAGCATTTGACAAAATACAGCATCTTTTCTTGGTAAAAACACTCAAGAAATAGGGATATAAGGGATATACTTCAACATCATAAAGGCCATATATGAAAGACCCACAGCTAATATCATCCTCAACAAGGAAAACTTGAGAGCTTTTCCCCTAATGTGAGGAACACAACAGGGATTTCCATTCTCTCCACTGTTGTTCAACATAGCACTGGAAGTCCTGGCCTCAGTCATCAGATCACAAAAAGAAATAGAATCCAAATAAGCAAGTAAGAACTCAAAGTTTCACTCTTCATGGATGCCATCATACTCTATATCAAAAACTCAAAAGACTCCAGGAAAAAATATTCCAAAACTGATATGAGATTTCAGCAAAGTTGTAGGACATAATCAACATACAGAAATCAGTTGCATTTATATAAACCTATAATAAAGCAGCTGAAAGAGAAATCAAGGAATAGATCCCATTTACAATTTCACCAAAAACCATAAGGTACCTAGAAATAAACCTAACCAAAGTGGCAAAAGATCTGTATGTTGAAAACTATAGAAATATTATGGAAGAAATTGAAGGAAACAAAAAGAAATGTAAAAACATTCCATGCTCATGGATTGGAAGAACAAATATTGCTAAAATGTCTATATTTTCCAATGAAATCTACACATTCAATGCAATCGGTATCAAAATAGCACCATCATTCTTCACAGAGATAGGAAAAAACAAATCTAAAATTTGTGTGGAACCACAAAAGATCCCAAACAGCCAAAATAATGATAAAAAACAAAGCTGGAGGCATCACAGTTCTGGACTTTAAGCTGTATTAGAAAGCTGTAAGCTTTAGTCATCAAGACAGTATCATACTGGCACAAAAACAGACACATAGGTAAATGGAATAGAATAGATAACCCAGAAATGGGCCCACAAATGTGTGGCCAACTAATATTTGAGAAAGTAAGAAAGAGCATCCAATGGAAAAGAGACAGTGTCCTTAGCAAATGGTCCTGGGAAATCTGGACAGCAATATTCAGAAGAATGAAACTAGACCGCTTTCTTTCACCATGCACAAAAATAAATTCAAAGTGCATGAAAGATCTAAACGTGAGGAAGGAAACCATAAAAATCCTAAAGGAGAATACAGGAAGCAACTTCTTTGACCTCAGGCACAGCAACTTCTTACTAGACATGTCTCCCAAGGCAAGGAATACAAAAACATAAATGAACTACTGGGACCTCATCAAAATGAAAAGCTTCTGAACAGTGAAGGAAACTATCAACAAAATTAAATGGCAACCAAAGGAACTGGAGAAGGTATTTGTAAGTGACATATCAGATAAAGGGTTAGTATAAAATCTCTGAAGAATTTATCAATCTCAACACCCAAAAAATCAAATAATCCAGTGAAGAAATGGTGAGAAGATATGAATAAACACGTTTTCTGAGAAGACATTCAGATGGCTAACAGACACATGAAGAGATGCTCAACATAACTTCATCATCAGAGAAATACAAATCAAAACCACATTGAGATTCCACCTCACACCTATCAGAATGGCTAAAATTAATAACTCAGTAAACAATAGTTGTTGGTGAGGATCTGGAGAAAGGGAAACTCTTTTCCACTGTTTGTAGAAATGCAAACTGGTGCAACCACCCTGAAAACAGTATGGAGGTTCCTCAAAAAATTAAAAAAAAAAATAGCTTACCCATGACCCAACAATTTCATTACTAGATATGTATCCAAACGATACAAAAATGCTGATATGAAGGGGCACATGTACCCCAACGTTTATAATAGCATTATCAGAAATAATAAAATTTTGGAAAGAGTCCCAACTGATGAATGGACAATATATGACATATATAATACTACTCATTGATCAAAGGGAATGAAATCGTGCCATTTGCAACAATGTGGTTGTAACTAGAGTGCATTATGTTAAAAAAATAAGTCAGGCAGAGAAAAACAAATATTATGATTCACTTACATGTCGAGTTTATGAAACACAACAGATGAACATAGGGGAAGGGAAGGAAATATAAAATAAAAACAGAGAGGGGCAAACCCTAAGAGATTCTTAACTACAGTGAAAAACTAAGGGTTGGGATGAGCACTGGGTTGTATATGTGTGTGATGAATCATTGGGTTCTATTCCTAAAACCAATACTACACTTTATGTTAACTAACTTGAATTTAAATAAAGAAAAATTTAAAATATATTAAAATTTATATTAAAATATAAATATATATATAATTTTAATATATAAATATAGATTAAATTAGATAATTTAAATAGATAACTGGATAATTTAATAGATAAATTAAATAGATTAGGGGTGCCTGCATGGCTCATTTGGTTAAGTGAATGACTGTTGATTTCATCTCAGGTCATGATCTCACAGTTCATGTTATTGAGCCCCTCATTGATATCTGTGCTTATTGTGTGTAGCCTACTTGGGATTCTCTCTCTCCCTCTCTCTCTGCCACTCCACCACTCACACTCCGTCTCTCAAAATAAATAAATAAACATTTAAAAATATAAAAAAAGAATAAATAGTTTAACCAGAAAATAAAGGAAGATATAAAAAAAATACATGAAAATAAGTGAAAATGAAAACACAGCAGTCCAATACCTTTGGGATTCAACACAGGTGGGCCATATGAGGGATGCATAAAGGAATACAGGCCTACATTGAGAAGCAAGAAAAGTCCCCAAAACAAATCTAATCTTACATCTAAAGGAGCAACAAGGGGCGCCTGGGTGGCTCAGTCGGTTAAGTGTCTGACTTCAGCTCAGGTCACGATCTCGCAGTCCGTGAGTTCAAGCCCCACGTCAGGTTCTGGGCTGATGGCTCAGAGCCTGGAGCCTGCTTCCGATTCTGTGTCTCCCTCTGTCTCTGCCCCTCCCCCGTTCATGCTCTGTCTCTCTCTGTCCCAAAAATAAAGAAAACGTTAAAAAAAATTTTTTTAAATAAAAAAAAATAAAGGAGCAACAAGAAAAATAGCAAATAAAGAATAAAGTGACCAGAGGAGGGAACATAATAATGATTATAGCAGAAATAAATGATATAAAAACAGACATAAAAAAGTAGAAGAGATCAAGAAACCTAAGAGCTGGTTCTTTGAAAGAATTGATAAAATTGATACACCTCTAGCCAGATTTCTTTAAAAAAACATATAGAGAAAGGACCCAAGTAAATAAAATCACAAATAAAAGAGGAGTCATCACAATCAACAACACAGAATTAGAAACAACTATGAAAGAACATTATGAAAAATAATATGCCAACATACTCAGCATATCTGGAATAAATGGATAAATTCCTAGAAACATGCAAAGTACCACAACTGAAACAGGAAGAAATAGAAAAAATTAACAGAACCATAATCATCAAATAACTTGAGTCAGTAATCAAAAATCTCTCAGAAAACAAAATTCCAGGGCCAAATGGCTTTCCACAGTATTTCTACCACACATTTAAAGAAGAGTTATTACCTATTATTCTTTAACTATTCCAAACAATTGAGATGGAAGAAAACCTTCCAAACTCCTCCTAAGAGTTCAGCATTACTTTGATTCCAAAACCAGGCAAAGAATCCACTAAAAAAGAACTATACTGATGCATAGGGGCACTTGTACCCCAATGTTTATAGCAGGACTCTCAACAATAGCCAAATTATGGAAAGAGCCTAAATGTCCATCAACTGATGAATGGATAAGGAAATTGTGGTTTATATACACAATGGAGTACTACGTGGCAATGAGAAAAAATGAAATATGGCCTTTTGTAGCAATGTAGATGGAACTGGAGAGTGTTATGCTAAGTGAAATAAGCCATACAGAGAAAGACAGATACCATATGTTTTCACTCTTATGTGGATGCTGAGAAACTTAACAGAAACCCATGGGGAAGGGGAAGGAAAAAAAAAAGAGGTTAGAGTGGGAGAGAGCCAAAGCTAAGAGACTGTTAAAAACTGAGAACAAACTGAGGGTTGATGGGGGGTGGGAGGGAGGGTAGGGTGGGTGATGGGTATTGAGGAGGGCACCTTTTGGGATGAGCACTGGGTGTTGTATGGAAACCAATTTGACAATAAATTTCATATATTAAAAAAAATAACTATAGGCCAATATTCCTGATGAAGAGTTATGCAAAAATTCTCAACAAGATACCAGAAAATCAAATCCAGCGTTACATTAAAAAAATATTCATTATAATCAAGTAAGATTTATTCCTGGGCTGGAGGAGTGGTTCATTACTGATAAGTCAATCATCATGATACACCATATGAATAAAAGAAAGGATGAGAAACATATGACCCTCTCGGTAGATGAAAAAAAATGACTAAATCCAGCAACCATTCTTGATAAAAACCCTCAACAAAGTAGGGATAGATGGAATATGTCTCAACATCATAAAAGCTATATACAAAAGACTCACAGCTAATATTGCCCTCAATGAGAAAAAAAAAAAAAACCCTGAGAACTTTTCCTGTATAGTCAGGAACAGGACAAGGATGTCCAATTTCTTCATTGTTATTTAACATACTACTGGAAGTTTTAACCTCAGTAATTAGACAACAGAAGGAAATAAAAGGCATCCAAATAGGCAAGGAAAAGTCAAACTTTTACTATTCATTGACGACATGATACTGTAAGTAGAAAAGTGAAAGACTCCACGAAAAATAATGGTAGCACTGATAAACAAATTCAGCAAAGTCCCGAGATATAAAATCAACATACAGAAATCTGTTGCCTCTCTACAAATCAATAATGAAGCAGCAGATAGAGAAATAAAGGAATTGATCCCATTTATAAATGCACCAAAAACCATAAGATACCTAGGCATAAACTTAACTAAAGAATAAAAGGTCTGTACTCTGAAAACTAGAGAAGGCTTATAAAAGAAATTGAACAGGATGAAAATAAATGAAAAAAAAATTCATACTCATGGAATGGAAGAATAACTATTGTTAAAATGTCTATACTCCCCAAAGCAATGTGCACATTTAATTCAATCCCTATCAAAATACCACCAGCATTTTTCACAGAACTAGAAAGCAGAATCTTGAAATTTGTATGGAACCAAAAAAACACCCTAATAGTTAAATAAATCTTGAAAAAGGAAAGCAAACCTGGAGGCATCACAATTGCAGACTTCAAGCTATATTACAAAGCTGTAGTTATCAAGACAGTATGGTACTGGCACCAAAAACAGACACATAAATCAATGGAACAGAATAGAAAACCCAGAAATGGGTCCACAACTATATGGTTAAATAATCTTTTACAAAGCAGGAAAGAATATCCAGTGGATAAAAACAAACAGTTTCTTCAACAAATGTTGTTGGAGAAACTAGACAGCAACATGCATAAGTAAAAGTGGACCATTTTTATACCATACAAAAAAATTAATTCAAAATGGATGAAAGGTCTAAATTTGATACCTAAACTATCAAAATCCTAGAGGAGAACACATGCAGCAAACTCTTTCATTTCAACTGCAGCAACTTCATAGTAGACAGGTCTCCAGAGGCAAGGAAACAAAAGCAAATATGAACTATTGGGACTCCATCAAGATAAAACCTACACAGTGAAGAAAACAACAAAAACTAAAATGCAGTCTACAGAATGGAGGAAGATATTTGCAAATGACATAGCTATTAAAGGGTTTGCTAAAGAACTTATCCTAGTCAACTCCACAAAAAATAAAAATTCTAGTTAAAAAAAAATGAGAAGACATATACAGACATTTTTCCAAAGAAGACATCCAGATGGCTAACAGACACATGAAAAGATGCTCAACATAATTAATCATCGTGGAAATACCAATCAAAACCACAATGTGATACCACCTAACGCCTATCAGAATGTCTAAAATTAACAACATAAGAAAAAACAGATGTTGGCTAGTATGCAGAGTAAGACGAACTCTCTTACACTTTTGGTGGGAATGCAAACTGGTGCAGCCACTCTGGAAAATAGTATGAAGGTTCCTCAAAACGTTAAAAATAAAGGTAACCTATAATACAGCATTTGCACTACTATTACCTAAAGAATGAAAAAATCTTGATTTGAAGGGGCACATACACTCCAATGTTTATAGAAGCATTATCAAATTATGGAAAGAGCCCTAATGCCCATCAACTAATAAATAAAGAAGAGGTGGTTTATTTATACTATACAATATTACTTAGCCATCAAAATGAATGAAATCTTGTCATTTGCAATGACATGGATGGAGCTAGAATGTATTATGCTAAATGAAATAAGTCAGAGAAACAAATAATATATGACTTCACTCATATGTGGAATTTAAGAAACAAAACAGATGAACATATGGGAAGGCAAATAATACAGGGAGAAGCAACCCATAAGATACTCTTAACTATATAGAACAAACTGAGTGTTGGTGGAAGGAGTTGGGTGAGGAATAGGCTAAATTAAATGGGTGATGGGTATTAAATAGGGTACTTGCAATGAGCACTAGATTTTATATGTAAATGATGAATCACTAAATTCTACATTTGAAACCAATTTTACCATATATGTTAACTAACTAAAATTTAAATAAAAACTTGAAATTTAAAAAATCCCAAACTATTTTTCTATTTTATGGAATATATATTTAGGATAACATTATAAGTAGAATGTATAAATGATAAGTGAAAAGCAAAATAAAAACCAAAACAAAATTCTTAAAAACTGCCCCAAATAAAACTACTCTTTTCCTATCTGTATGCCTTAAAAAGACTCTACATAAACAGAAAAGTATTCAAATAGCATGTCTTTAAGCAAGCATAGTGTTTGGGCATCTGGGTTGTTTAGTCAGTTAAGCATCAGACGTCAGTGCAGGTGACGATCTCACAGTTCATGAGTTCAAGCCCAGCATCAGGTGACCTTGAGCCCTGCTTTGGGTGAGCCATGCTTCTCTCGCTCTTCCTCTCACTCTCACTCTGCCCCCCCCATTGGGATTCTCTTTCTCTCTCCCTCTCTCTGCCCCCTCTCACTTGTGCCACCCCTTTCTCTCTCAAAAAAAACATGTTGTACAATATATAAGTCACATATATCCTCCAAAGAACTGTTCAAAATTCAAAATGGGCTCATAAATTGGGAGTCGAAAGATTACTGTAGAAATCTTGATTTAAGCACTCAGAAATGCAGTTTATTTTATTTTATTTTTGAGATGCAGCTTAAAAGCTTATTGGAAATATTCTTTTTCTTAATGTCTATTTATTTTTGAGAGAGAGACAGAGAGTGAGCGGGGGACGGACCGAGAGAGAGAGAGAGGGAGACAAGGAATCGGAAGCAGGCTCCAGGTTCAGAGCTGTCAGCACAGAGCCTGATGCGTGGCTCAAACTCACGAACCGCGAGATCATGACCTGAGCCGAAGTCGGACGCTTAACCGACTGAACCACCCAGGCACCCCTGGAAATATTCTTAATGAATAGTCCCACACACTAAAATTAAGGGTATTGGAAATAATTGGGAAAATGTTAATCCAAAGCTACATATCTGAGTACAGGTATTGAAACTCTATTAAAAGTCTTTTCTTTTCAATGTTTACTTTTTGAGAGAGAAGAGTGTGCACAAGCAGGTGAGGCACTGAGAGAGAGACAGACAGAGAAAGAGCTCTGGAGTACAGTACAGTACAGAGACTGATGTGGGGCTTAATCCCCCAAACCACGAGATCCTAACCTGAGACGAAATCAAGAGTCACTTAACCCACTTAACCCACTGAGCCACCCTGGCATCCCTTCATTAAAATTTATGTTAAATTTCTTTATATGCTAATATGGATGGTGTATGTGCACACATACATGGGTCACTCTTCCTAGATTCAGAACTCCTCGTCTTGATTCTGTTTTTATACACTCCCATTTTAATGTCTCCTCCCATGAGTTTTGTAATATCTCTCTCTCTGTCTCTGTCTCTCTCTCTCCCTCTCTCTTTGTAGTAGGAGGGGAGCTTTATCACTGGTTTCTCTTACTCTCCAAACTTCCTAAATATCAAGATCTGGAAGATTCTATCTTTAGCTCCACTTTTGCTCTTGGAATTACATTAACTCCTATGATTTCAACTATCATCCAAATGCAGATGAATTCAAGTCTTTATAATTAACTTCTTTTTTGAGCTATAGATTCATATTTCTAATGGCCAATGTAACATATCTACAGGGACATTTGTCTGTCACTTTTAACTTAGTATACCTAAACACTAGCTCATTTTCTTTTTTTTTCCCCCTAAAGCTTGGAGTTATACAGTATTCCTCCTTCTCTCTTGTGCTCCATAATTATTGTTTTCCATGTCAAGTAGTTTCTTCCTATACAGTGAGTCATTAAGACTGGTGTGGTAAAAAGAACAAGAGTTTTAGAATAAACCATTGGGTTCAAGCTCTAGCTCAATTAATTAATCCCATTGAACATGTGATTCCTTACCTATAAAACTGACAATAATAGGACTTTGCAGACTTATTTCAAATGTGAAATGAGATTATATAAAGTATATGACAATAAAAAATCTTTATTGTTTTTTTTTCCATGAGTTATCCTCAGCCTGATTCAGACTCTCATTTCTTTCCACAGTTCAAACTAATATTTATGCTTCCAATTTCCTATTCTCTAAATCATTCTACAAGAAACTGCTAGATTAGTGTTAATAAAACACAGCTCCATCCATATCTTACCTCTTCTAAAAGTCATTAAATAACTTTCCATTTTCTATTAGGTTGAATACAGTCTTTTCACCTTGACAGTACAACATGGCCTCATTTTACCCTTCCCACCACATCTTCCTTTATACCAATAATACACTCTACTGACTACTTATTCTTCTTTAAATATCCCTTGCTACCTCTTATCTCATGGTCTTTGTTTATTCATTTTTTTTTCTCCATAATTCCTCTCTCCATCTTTACCTTGCAAACTCATATTAATCATCCTCTTCTGCCTCAATATATGATTTTCTCCCTCATTTGAAAATTATTTTGATTTGTTTATTTCTTAATTTGATATATACCTCCTATAAAAGTCACAGCGAAAATGTATTGAAACATAGCCTCCACTCTGAGTGAGCTTATCCTTCAGTGGAGGTTCTCAATGAAATATGCAAGTGAATATCAATATGTATGTTTAAATGTATTTATCCATGCATTTATTCGAGATACACACTAAGTGGACATTATACATCAAGTACTATGAAATTATTATTAAAAACTCTTGTGTCCCACACATTGTCAGGGTGCAGCATGGTACTATACAAAGCTATCTATTTGGTTTGTTTAAATATGGAATAAGAGACTTTTCCTTTAATTAAAATAGAATGCCAGCTAAGAATCTTCAGATTATACAAGAATTATTTAAAATAGGGGTCTCGTTAGTTTTCTGGCACAAATGTTTCTAATTATTATTTGAGAATGGATTTGTATTGTCTACTGTTGTAGACAGCAGAGTTTTTAAACTGAGTTTTTAAACTGTGGTAAAATAAACATAACGGAATATACCATTTTAAGCATTTTTTAAAATGTATTGTTCAGTGGCATTAAGTATATTCACAGTGCTTTGCAATTCATGCCATCATCTTTCTCCAGAACATTTTTCATCTTTCAAAACCTAAACTGTACTCATTAAACAATAATTTCCTATTTCCTCATTCTCAAGCCTCTGGAAACCACCAATCAACTTTCCATTTCTATGAGTTTAACTACTATAGGTACCTCATATGAGTGGAATCATACAGTACTTGTCTTTCTGTGACTGGCTTATTCATGTAGCATAATGTCTTCAAAATTCATCCCTCCTGTAGCATGTATCAGAAGGTCCTTAGTTTTTAAGGCTGAATAATATTCCATTGTATGTGTGTGTGTGTATATATATATATATATATATATATATATATATACCACATTTGGTTTATCTGTTCATCTGTTCCTGGACAACTAGGTTGCTTCTACTTTTTGGATATTGTGAATAATTCTTATATGAACACGTGTGTACAACTATCTGTTCAAGTCCATGCTTTCAGTGTTTTTTTGAGAATATACTGAGATGTGGAATTGCTGGATCATATATTTGGTAAGTATATTTTTAACTTTTTGAAAACCATCATAGTATTTTTCCCATTGGCCACACCACTTTATATTTCCCAAAACAGTGCACAGGATTCCACTTTCTCTACATCTTAATCAACTTGCTTTTTCCTGTGCTTTTGCTTCTTGTTATTGTTGTTTTGTATTTTGTATTTTTTTTAAAAAAATCAATATTTATTTATTTTTAAGAGAGAGGGAGAGACAGAACATGAGCAGGGAGGGGCAGAGAAAGAGAGAGAGAGAGAGAGAGGGGGGAGGGAGAGAGAGAGAGAGAGAGAGAGAGAGAGAGAGAGAGAGAGAGAAGCTGAAGCAGACTCCAGGTTCTGAGTTTTGAGCACAGAGCCCAATGCAGGGCTCAAACTCACGAAACAAACTGTGGGATCATGACCTGAGCTTAAGTCGGATGCTTAACCAACTAAGCCACTTAGGCATCCCATGTTTTGCATTTTTTTTTATAATAGCAATCCTAGGGACACTTGGGTGGCTCAGCCAGTTAAGTGTCCAAGTCTTTGTTTCAGCTCAGGTCATGATCTCACAGTTCATGAGATTGAGCCCTGCATCAGGATCTGTACTGACAGCACAGAGCTTGCTTGGAATTCTCTTCATCCTCTCTCTGCCCCTCCCCACTCACTCTCTTTCTCAAAATAAATTAATAAACTAAAAAAATTAAAAAGATAAAAAAAGAGCCATCCTAATAGATATTAAGTGGTATCTCATTGTTGTTTTGATTTGCATTTCCCAAATGGTTAATGATGTTGAACATCTCTTTATGTGCTTATTGATGATTCATGTATCTTCTTTGAAGAAATGTCAAGTCCTTTGTCCATTTAGAAATTCAAGTTGTTTCTTTTGTTGTTGTTTACTCATGGGAATTCTTTATATATTCTGGATATTAATCCTTTACTTTACACCTAATATGCAAATAGTTTCTCCCATTCCATGAGTTGCCTTTTCACTTTATTTGTAATTCCCCCTCAATTCACAGATTTTTACTTGACAAGTTATAATTTATCTATTTGCATTTTGTGCCCTGTGCTTTTTGGTGCCATATCTAAGAAATTATTGCCCAATCTAATGTCATAAAGCCATTCCTCTAGGTTTTCTTCTATGAGCTTTATAGCTCTAAATCTTACATTTATATCGTTGAACCATTTTGAGTTATCTTTGTATACAGTGTAAAGTAAAGGCATATCATTCATTGGCATGAGGTTATCCAAGTTTCCCAGCACCGTTTGTTAAAAGGAATTATTCCTCTATTGCATGGTTTTGACTCCCTTCTCAAAAACAATTTAATTATGCATGCAAGGGTTTGTTTATGGGCTCTCTATTCTATTCTATTTGTCTATATGCCTGTATTTATGTCATTGCCATGCTCTTTGGTTACTGTAGGTTTGTATTAGGTTTTGAATTTAGGAAGTCTGAGACCTTCAAGTTTGTTCTTTTCCAAAATGTTTTTATCTATTCAAAAAGTCTCTCTTAAGATATGAATTAATTATGAATTTTTATATTTCTGAAAAAAAATGTCTTTAGGATTTTGATGGAGATTGCATTGACTCTGTCGTTTATGTTGGGTGTACTGATACGTTAGCAATATTAAATCTTTCAGTCCATGAGCATGGGATATCTTTTCATGTAAAGATGTTTTTGTTCACTTGTTTTAGCCATATTTTGTGGTTTTCAATGTAAAATTCATAGTCCTCCTTAGTTAGGCTTATTGCTAGATATTTATTTTTAAGCTATCATAAATGAAATTATTTTGAGGGGGTGGTGAGAGAAAAGTTAGAATTGTTTTATTAATTTCCTTTTGGATTGTCATTGTCAGTGTATAGAAGGAAACTTATTGTTGTATATTGAATACAAATACTATAATTTTTTTAAGTTAGTTTCTTAGTAATAATGTTTTTTTGTGTGTGGAATCTTTAAACTTTTCTCCATATGAGACTATGTCACCTGTGGACAAAGATATTTTCTTCCTTTCCTACTTGGGTGCGAATGTGCGTGTGTGTGTGTGTGTGTGCACAATTTTTCTATCAAGAACTTCCAGTACCATATTGAGTAGAAAGGCAAAAAGTGGACATGATTGTTTTCTTCTTGATCTTACAGGAAAAACTTTCAATAACCATTGATATGATGTTAACTGTGGGATTTTCATAATGCCTTTTATCACTTTGTGGAAGTTTCCTTCTTTTCCTAGTTTGCTATATGTTTCTTTTTTTATCACAAAGGGTGTTTAATTTTATCAAATGATTTTTCCATTAATTGAGTACTTATGTGCTTTTTCCTATATTATGTTAATGTGGGGTATTACATTGATTCATTTTGATATGTTGAACCAACCTTGCATCTAAAAATGAATCCCACTTGATAATGGTGCATAATCAATTTAATGTGCTATTGAATTCTGTTTGCTAGTATTATCTTGAATATTTTTGCATATATATTCATAATATTTGTGTACAGATTTATTTTCTTATAATTTGTGTTAGTGTCTCCCTGGCTAAGGAATCAGGATAATGCTGGATGCCTGGAATGAGTTTGGAAGTGTTCTGTCTTCAATATTTTAGAAGATTTTAAGAAGGATTGTTATTAATTTTTCAAATATGTGGTAGAATTCTCTAGTGAAGTTATGTGGTCCAAGGCTCTTCCTTGTAGGGAAGTTTTTGATTACTGATTCAATTGCTTCTTACTATTTATCAGTGAGTTCATATTTTCTATTTCTTCATGATTCATTCTGCTCAGGTTATGTGTTTCTGGGGATTTGCCCATTTCATTTGGCTATTCAAAAGCTGGCATATAATTGTAATAATTGATAGTAATTATATGGTTTTATTTCTGTAAATCAGTAATAATGTCCTCTTTTATTTTATAATTTTAGTTATCTGAGTCTTCTCTCTTCTTTGTCAATGCAACTAAAGGTTAATCAACTTTGTTGATGTTTTTGAAGAATCAACTCTTGGTTTAATTGCATTTATCAATTGTTTTTTATTCTCAATTTTGTTTATATCTGTGTTAATGTTTATTACTCCCTTCCTTCTCCTTAGTTTTAGTTCTTTTGTTATTTAAGGAATAAAGTTGGCTTTTTTGATTTGGCATAATTTTTCTTTTTTAATGTAAGCATTTATAACTATAAATAACCTTCTAAATAACCGTCTACTACTGCTTATACCGCATCCAATAAGTTTAGGTATTTTGAGATTTCATTTTCACTAGCTAAATGTATTTTCTTTTTCTTTTTTTCTTTTCAACCTGTGTGTGTGTGTGTGTGTGTGTGTGTGTGTGTGTGTTAATACAAGTTAGTTAACATATATTGTAATAATATTTTGAGGACTAGAAGTTAGTGATTCATCACTTGCACATAACATCCAGTGATCATCCCAATGAGAGTCTTCCTTAATACCCACCAAACATTTAGCCCATCCCCCACCCAAAACCCCTCCCTCAACCCTCAGTTTGTTCTCTGTATTTAAGAGTCTCTAATGGTTCACCTTTCTCTCTGTTTTTATATTATTTTTCCTTCCTTTCCCCTATTGTCATCTCTTTTGTTTCTTAAATTCCAAATATGACTGAAATCATATTACATTTACCTTTCTCTGAATTCACTTAACATAATACATTCTAGTATCATTGACGTTGTTGCAAATGACAAGATTTCATTCTTTTAGATTGCTGAGTAATATCCCCTTGCATGCATATATATATATATATATATATATATATACACACACACACACATATATAATCACCTTCTTTATCCATATCCAAAAGGACATTTGGTGTCTTTCCATAATTTGGCTATTGTTGGTAGTGCTTCTCTAAACATTGGGGTGCATGTGCCCCCTAGAATCAGCATTTTTATCCTTTGGATAAATACCTAGTAGTGCAATTGCTGGGTAACAGTGTAGTTCTATTTTTAAATCTTTAAGGAACGTCCATATAGTTTTCCAGAGTGGTTGCACCAGTTTGCATTTCTACCAACAGTACTAAATGGTTCCCCTTTCTCCACATCCTCTCCAACATATGTGTTTTGTGAGTTGTTAATTTAGGCCATTCTAGCAGATGTGAGGTGGTATCTTATTGTGGTTTTGATTTGTATTTCCTTATGATAAGTGATACTGAACATCTTTTCATGTGTGTGTTAGCCATCCAGATATATTCTTTGGAGAAGTGTCTGTTAATGTCTTTTGACTATTTCTTCATTGGATTAATTTTTGGGTATTGAGATTGATAAATTCTTTATAGATTTTTGACACTAACCCTTTATCCAATATATCATTTGCAAATATCTTCTCCCATTCCATTAGTTGACTTTTAGTTTTGTTGATCATTTAATTTGCTGTGCAGAAACTTTTTATCTTGATGAGGTCCCAATAGGTCATTTTTACTTTTGTTTCCCTTGCATTGGGAGACATATCTATTAAGAAGTTGCTAAGACAAAGATCAAAGAGACTATTGCCTGTTTTCTCCACTAAGATTTTGATTGTTTCCTGTTTTACATTTATGTCTTTCATCCATTTGAATTTACTTTTGTGTATGGTGCAAGAAAGTGGTCCAGCTTCATTCTTCTGCATGTTGCTGTCCAGTTTTCTCAATATCATTTGCAGAAGAGACTGTCTTTTTTCTTTTTTTTTTCCATAGTTTATGCATTTATTCATTTTACTCATCATGTTTTAAACCAAATACTCAAACTACGTAAAATATTTTCCTGAACTTTCTATTCTCTTTGGTTCATATGCTTTAATATAAAGTTTTTATAAAAGTTTTATAAAGTTTTTTTTTATATGAAATTTATTGACAAATTGGTTTCCATTCAACACCCAGTGCTCATCCCAAAAGGTGCCCTACTCAATACCCATCACCCACCCTCCCCTCCCTCCCACCCCCCATCAACCCTCAGTTTGTTCTCAGTTTTTAACAGTCTCTTATGCTTTGGCTCTCTCCCACTCTAACGTCCTTTTTTTTTTTTTTCCTTCCCCTCCCCCATGGGTTCCTGTTAAGTTTCTCAGGATCCACATAAGAGTGAAACCATATGGTATCTGTCTTTCTCTGTATGGCTTATTTCACTTAGCATCACACTCTCCAGTTCCATCCACGTTGCTACAAAAGGCCATATTTCATTTTTTCTCATTGCCACGTAGTATTCCATTGTGTATATAAACCACAATTTCTTTATCCATTCATCAGTTGATGGACATTTAGGCTCTTTCCATAATTTGGCTATTGTTGAGAGTGCTGCTATGAACATTGGGGTACAAGTGCCCCTATGCATCAGCACTCCTGTATCCCTTGGGTAAATTCCTAGCAGTGCTATTGCTGGGTCATAGGGTAGGTCTATTTTTAATTTTCTGAGGAACCTCCACACTGCTTTCCAGAGCGGCTGCACCAATTTGCATTCCCACCAACAGTGCAAGAGGGTTCCCATTTCTCCACATCCTCTCCAGCATCTATAGTCTCCTGATTTGTTCATTTTGGCCACTCTGACTGGCGTGAGGTGATACCTGAGTGTGGTTTTAATTTGTATTTCCCTGATAAGGAGCGACGCTGAACATCTTTTCATGTGCCTGTTGGCCATCTGGATGTCTTCTTTAGAGAAGTGTCTATTCATGTTTTCTGCCCATTTCTTCACTGGGTTATTTGTTTTTCGGGTGTGGAGTTTGGTGAGCTCTTTATAGATTTTAGATACTAGCCCTTTGTCCGATATGTCATTTGCAAATATCTTTTCCCATTCCGTTGGTTGCCTTTTAGTTTTGGTGGTTGTTTCCTTTGCTGTGCAGAAGCTTTTTATCTTCATAAGGTCCCAGTAATTCACTTTTGCTTTTAATTCCCTTGCCTTTGGGGATGTGTCGAGGAAGAGATTGCTACGGCTGAGGTCAGAGAGGTCTTTTCCTGCTTTCTCCTCTAAGGTTTTGATGGTTTCCTGTCTCACATTTAGGTCCTTTATCCATTTTGAGTTTATTTTTGTAAATGGTGTGAGAAAGTGGTCTAGTTTCAACCTTCTGCATGTTGCTGTCCAGTTCTCCCAGCACCATTTGTTAAAGAGGCTGTCTTTTTTCCATTGGATGTTCTTTCCTGCTTTGTCAAAGATGAGTTGGCCATACGTTTGTGGGTCTAGCTCTGGGGTTTCTATTCTATTCCATTGGTCTGTGTGTCTGTTTTTGTGCCAATACCATGCTGTCTTGATGATGACAGCTTTGTAGTAGAGGCTAAAGTCTGGGATTGTGATGCCTCCTGCTTTGGTCTTCTTCAAAATTCCTTTGGCTATTCGGGGCCTTTTGTGGTTCCATATGAATTTTAGGATTGCTTGTTCTAGTTTCGAGAAGAATGCTGGTGCAATTTTGATTGGGATTGCATTGAATGTGTAGGTAGCTTTGGGTAGTATTGACATTTTGGAGACTGTCTTTTTTAAATTGGATATTTTTTCCTGCTTTGTAGAAGATTAGTTTCTCATATATTTATTGGTCCATTTATGAGTTCTCTATTCTATTCTATTGATATATGTGTCTGTTTTTGTGCCAGTACCATACTTTCTTTATGATTATAGCTGTGTAATAAAGCTTGATGTCAAGAATTGTGATGCCTCCAGCTTTGGTTTTCTTTTTCAACATTACTTTGGCTATTTTGAGTCTTTTGTGTTTCTGTACAAATTTTAGGGTTATTTTTTCTAGCTCTGTGAAGAGTGATGGTGTTATTTTGATTAGAATTGCATAGAATAAGTAGATTTCTTTGGGTTGTACAGATATTTTAACAATATTTGTGGGGCGCCTGGGTGGCTCAGTCGGTTAAGCGGCCGACTTCTGCTCAGGTCATGATCTCGCGGTCCATGAGTTTGAGCCCCACGTCGGGCTCTGTGCTGACTGCTCAGAGCCTGGACCCTGTTTCAGATTCTTTGTCTCCCTCTCTCTCTGACCCTTCCCCGTTCATGCTCTGTCTCTCTCTGTCTCAAAAATAAATAAACGTTAAAGAAAATAAAAAAAAAAACAAGAACAATATTTGTGTATCCAATCCATGGGCATGGAATTGTCTTCTTCAATTTCTTTCATAAGCTTTCTATAATTTTCAGCATACAGATCTTTCACCTCCTTGGTTAGGTTTATTCCTAGGTATCCTATTTTTTTTTCAGTGCAATTGATTCCTTGATTTCTCTTTCTGCTGCTTACTCATTGGTGTACAGAAATACAACTGATTTCTGTATATTGATTTTATATCCTGTAACTTTGTTGAATACATGTATAAGTTCTACCAGGTTTTTGGTGGAGTCTTTCAGGTATTCCTTAAATGGAAAGAGAAGTGTGAAATTTTGACTTCTTCCTTGCTAATTTGGATGCCTTTAAAGAAAAGATTTCTGATTGCTGAGGCTAAGACTTCCAACACTATGTTTAACAACAGTGGTGAAAGTGGACATTCCTGTTAGGGGGAAAGCTCTCAGTTTTCCCCATTGACGATGATAGGC
The DNA here is from genome assembly GCF_007474595.2 of Lynx canadensis. Taxonomy (NCBI): domain Eukaryota; kingdom Metazoa; phylum Chordata; class Mammalia; order Carnivora; family Felidae; genus Lynx; species Lynx canadensis. The sequence goes on along the minus strand of NC_044321.2, from coordinate 71,229,047 downwards.
ATGGGTCTTTTGTATTAGGTCTTTATGATGTTGAGGTATGTTCATTCTATCCCTACTTTTTTGAGGGTTTTATCCGGAAAATATTATGTATTTTTTCAAATTTTTTTTCTGCTTCTATTGAGAGGATCATGTGGTTCTTATCTTTTCTTTTATTAATGATATGTATAACATGGACTGATTTGTGAATATTCAACCACCCCTGCACCCAGCAATAAATCTCACTTGTTTGCAGTGAATAATCCTTTTAATGTATTCTTGGATTTGTCTTGCTATTGTCTTGTTGAGAATTTTTGCATTCATTTTCATCAGGGAGGTTAGTCTGACATTCTCCTTTTTAGTGGAGTGTTTGAATTTAGAATCAGTGCAATGCTGGCCTCATAGATGAGTCAGCAAGTGTTTGTTTTGTTAGTTTCCATTTCTACTTTTTGGAATAGCTTTAGAATACGTATTAACTCTTCTTTAAATGTTTGGTAGAATTGCACTGGGAAGTCATCCAGCCTTGGACATTTGTTTGTTGGGATGTTATTTTTTTTTATTTATTTATGATTCAATTTCATTGCTGGTTATGGATCTGTTCAAATGTTCAATTTCTTCCTATTTCAGTTTTGGTAGTTTATATATTTCTAGGAATTTGTCCATTTCTTCCAGATTGCCCAATTTTTTGGCATATGATTTCTGATAATATTTTCTTATAATTCTTTGTGTTTCTGTGGTGTTGTTTGTGATCTCTCTTCTTCATTCATGATTTAATTTATTTCATTCATTTCCTTTTTCTTTTCATAAATCTGGGTAAGTTATCATTATTTTTGTTAATTCTTTCCAAGAATCAGCTCCTGTTTTCATTGATCTGTTTTATCATTTTTTTGATATTATCATTGATTTATGTTCTAGTCTTTACCATTTCCCTTCTGCTTTTTTGAACTTTATTTGCTGTTCTTTTTCCAGTTCCTATAGGCATAAGGTTAGATTGTGTATTTAAGACATTTTTTTCCTTCTCTAGAAAGGCTTAGATTGCTATATACTTCCCTCTTATGACTGCCATTGCTGCATCCCAGAGGTTTTGGGCTGTTGTGCTTTCATTTTCATTTGTTTCCATGTTGATTTTTTATTTCTTATTTAATTTCCTAGTTAATCCATTCATTCTTTAGTAGGATATTCTTTAGCATCCATATGTTTGTGTTCTTTCTAAATCTTTTCATGTGTTTGATTTCAAGTTTCATTGTGCAATGGTCTGAAAATATGCATGGTATGATATCTATCATGTTATACTTGTTGAGGGATTATTTGTGACCCATATGGGATTTATTCTAGAGAATGTTTCATGTGCAATCGAGAAGAATGTGTATTCTGCTGCTTTAGGATGAAATGTTTTGAATATATCTGTTAAATCCATCCAGTCCAGTGTGTCATTCAAAGCCACTGTTTCCTTGTTGAATTTTTTTTAGATGATCTTTCCGTAGGTGTATGTGGGATTTTAAAGTCCCCTACTCTTATGGTATTATTATAATGAGTTTCTTTATGCTTGTGATTAATTTATTTGTACATTTGGGTGTATCAAGTTGGCAGCATAAGTATTTACAATTGTTAGATCTTCTTAATGGATAGAACACTTAATTATTATATAATTCCATTCTTCATCTCTTGTTACAGTTTTTGTTTTAAAACCTAGTTTGTCTGAAAAAAGTATTATAAGTATGGCTACTCTGGCTTTCTTTTGAGGTATATTTTAGCATGATATATTGTTCTCCATCCCCTTACTTTCAGTCTGCGGGTGTCTTTATGTCTAAAATGCATCTCTTGTAGGCAGTATTTCAATAGATCTTGTTTTTTTTTTAATCCATCCTGAAACCTTATGTCTTTTGATTGTATATTTGTTCCATTTACATTTAGAATGATTATTGAAAGATATGAATGTAGTACCATTGTGTTGCCTGTAGAATTGGTGTTTCTGGTAATGTTCTCTGGTCTTTTCTAGTGTTTGTTGTTTTTGGTATTTTTGTTTTGATTTTCCACTTAAAGAGTCCCCCTTAAAATTTCTTGCAAAGCTGATTTAAGGATCATGAACTTCTTGTTTTTGTTTGCATGGGAAGCTTTTTAACTCTCCTTGTATTTTGAATGAGAGCCTTGCTGGATAAAGAATTCTTGGCCTCATAGTTTTCCAATTCAGCACATTGAATATATCCTGCCACTCCTTTCTATTCTGCTAAGTTTTTGTGGACAGTTCTGCTTAAAACCTGATCTGTCTTCCTTTTTAGTTTAAGGACTGTATTTCCCTTGTTGCTTTTAGCATTCTTTCCTTGTCTGTGTATTTTGTGAATCTGACTTTGATATGCCTTGGTGATGGTCAGTTTTTGTTGAATCTAATGGGAGTTCTCTGTACTTCTTGTATTTTGATGTCTGTGTCCTTCCCCAGGTTAGGAAATTTTCCAGCTATAATTTTCTCACATAAACCTTCTGCCACTTTTTCTCTCTCTTCCTCTTCTGGGATTCCTATGATTTAAATGTTGTTCCTTTTAATAAGCCACTGAGTTATCTAAGTCTTATATCATTATCTTTTGCCTTTGTTTCCCTCCTTTTTTCTGCTTCATTATTTCCCATAATTTTATCTTCTATCTCACTGATTCACTGCTATGTTTGATCCACCCTTGCCATAATGACATCCATTTGGGATTGCATCTCAGTTATAGCATTTTTAATTTTGGCTCTGACTAGATTTTTGTTCTTCCATCTCCACAGAAAAGGATTCTCTGGTGTCTTCTATGCTTTTATCAACCCTAGGTAGTATTCTTATAATTATAGTTTTAAATTCTAATTCCGACATCTTACTTATATCTGTGTTGATTTAATCACTGGCCCTCATTTCTTCTTGTTCTTTCTTTTGGGGTGAATTCTTCTCTTGTCATTTTGGAGGAAGAAAATTTAATAAAATAAAAAATTAAAATTAAAAACAAAACAAAAAAGTCAAATAAAAGAAGTTAGATTCTAGGTGTGTTTCAGTCTGCTTGTTGAAAGAAGCTTGATAGTATAGAGGAAAATAAGAAAGTAAAAAAAAAAGTTAAAAATTTCAAAAACTAAATAATAAATTACAATAAAATGAATACAATAAATTTAAAAATTAAACACATTTAAAAAGTAAAAATAATAATAATAAAAGAATTTGTCTTTCTGTATCCATGAAAAAAAGAAAAAAAAGCAACCTAAGAAAAACAGAAGCAAAGAAACAAATAAAGGAATCAGCAATGAATAAATGAAACTTGAATGAATCTACATCCAGTTTCCACTAGAACTGAAACTTTGAAGCACGCTGTAGTCTATAGACTAATAAGCAGGTAAAAAGGATCTGTGCTGGTCTGGGGTATGTTACTAAAGGGTGCAGTTGGTGGGGCTTGGTGTGACAGCTCTGTTCCTCATTTGGTGGTGCTGTACAGCTTACTGTGGTCGATTGCACACTACAAGTGAAAATGGCTTCACCAAACTCCCTAGTTTCTTGCACAGGAACCCTGTGCCCACAATGACCCATGATCAAGAAACCCTCCTTTGTTTCCGGCCTCTGTTTGATTCCCACCTCTACCCTTTCTGTGTCCAAGCTGTCTGCCTGCCAGATGGTACCTCCCTCCAGAGTTTTATATTAGATGGGACTGTGCTTCAAAACCCCACACTTCAGAGACCCCAGTGGCTTGGACCTGCACCAATACTCTGGGGGAGTGTCTCACCAAGGAATGGCTGGGTGCCAGCTTGTCCCTGAAAAGGTTTGTGTGATTGCTCCATGGCAGAGGCCCAGAGTTTATGGCAAATCACAACAAACAGCTGGCACCAGGTTTTGCTGCCCTCCAAGGTTTTTGTTCCAATATCAACAAATGTGGCTGCCTCCTGGGGTCCACCAGGACTTTTGCTCATGGGGAAGCTGTATGGCTTGTATCAAATGCACTTTAATCAGGAGAACCACTTCTCCCTTTGTGACACACGGACCCCTCAGATCACACTGCCTGTTCCTGAGGATTCACCCTACTTACTTACCAGAGCACCACCATCCACTGAGTTCTGAACCTTCAAACTCTGCACTTCACTATTTACAGAATCCTGGTGGTATTGAAAACCTGTCCTTTCTCCCCATCAATTTTTGTATGGAAAAGGCTTTTTGTCCAATACTTTGTGAGTGTTTTTACTCTGTCTCTCTCTCTTTTTCTCCAGCTGCTTTCGGGGGCGAGTGCTTTTCTTGTGTGATCCAGATGTGCTGCACTCTCCCCCTTTCTCTTTCTCTTACTGCCCTCTCTCCACAAAAACAGCTCTGTACTGTTTGCAGCTCCACAGCTTTTCTCTTCCACAATTCACTCTCCACACCATGTACCTGCCAAGTTCTCTGGCTTCAATTACGTAGATTGTTGCATTAATCTTCATATCAATTTCCTTGATGTTAAAAATGGGTTAATGCTGATCTAGCTATGTTTCAGTGATGAGACAAGCTCAGCGTCCCTATACTACTTCTGCCATCTTATATCCTCTCCAGATATTTTCTAATTACCCTTGTGATTTCAACTTTGCCCTATTAATTGCTTAATAGTGTATAGTAATTTTCACAAATTTGTAGATGTTCTCATATTCCTTCTGATATTGATTACTAATTTCATGTCATTGAAAATAGAAAAAAAATATTTGTATGATTTCAATCTTTCAAATTTAGGAGGAGCTCAGTGTCCCCTTCTAGAGAAATAAAAAATAAAACAATAAAATAAAATAAAATAAAACAAAAATTAGGAGGAACCTGGCTGATTTGGTCAGAGGAGCATGCAACTCTTGATATCAGGGTCATGAGTTCAAGCCCCAAATTGTATGTAGAAATTTCCTAAATAAATAACTTTAAAAAATAAAATAAAGTTTATTAAGACATTTTGCAATCCAAGATATGGTTTAACCTTGAGAGTATTCCATGTACAATTGAGAAAAACCTACATTTTTTTCTTATTTGGTGAATTGTTTTGTATATGTCTATTAGGTCTAATTTTTCTATAGTATTGAAGACCTCCATTCCTCATTAAACTTATATCTAGTTGTTCTCTGGAATTTGATATTGTATTGAAGTATCCTAATATTATAGATCCACCTACTTTTTCTTTCCATTCTATCAATTTGCTTTATATATTTATTTAGGAGCTCTGGTTTTGTTGTTTCTATCTTTATAATTACTGTAAAATATTGATTAATTGGCCTTTTTATCAGTATAACTTTTTTCTTTTTTAACAGCTTTGACTAAAAATCTATTTTGTTTGCCATAATATAGTGATGCCTGGTTTCTTTTGGTTGCAATTTACATTATATATCTGTTTCCATTCTTGAATTTACTTGATCTTAAGTGAATTTCATTCAGACACTATATAGTACAATTGTTTACAAAACTATATTCTGCCTGTCTATATATTTTGATTGGGAAGTTAAATCTGTTTACATTTAAAGTAATTATTGGGGCATCTGGGTGGCTCAGTATGCTAGGCATCCGACTCTTGGTTTTGTTTCAGATCATGATATCGCAGTTTTGTTAATTTGAGCCTTGTACCAGGTTCTGCACTGGCTGCACAGAGCTTGCTTGGGATTCTTTCTTCCTCTCTCTGCCCTTCCCCTGCACTCTCTGTCTCTGTCTCTCTCAAAATAAATAAACTCTAAAAAATGTTAAATAATAAAATAATTATTGATAGAGAAAAACTAAAACTTGTGCTTTGCTTTCTGTATATCTTATAATGTTTTTCTTCCTCATTTACTCCATTACTGTTTTTATTTCGACTTAAGTTCATTTTCTTGTAGTAGAATGTTTTAATTCCCTCCTCATTTCTATATGTGAATATTCTATATATATATATATTTCTTTTCTGGTTACCACACAGATTACATATAATAACGTAAAGTCAAAACAATTTATTGTAATCAGATACCATCTGATCACATAGCATAGAAAATTATTCAATTACATAGAAAACCTATTCTTTTACAACTATGATCCTATCTTTTTGTTATAGACATCAAAAATTACATTTTAATGTATTGTGTACCCATTACCACAGATTTATATTCTTTTATGTTTCAGACTCATAAATCCTATAGCAGAATAAAAAGTGAAATTATGAGTAGATATTATATTAATACTTGTTTTTATATTTGCCATACATCTTTCTTTTTTCTGCAGACACCATATTATTATCAGTTACTGTCTAGCATCTTTATTTTCAACTTGAAGGACTCCCTTCAATATTTCTTTTTGTGCGGGTCTAGTGGCAATAAACTCTCTTTGTATTTATCTGGGAATATCTTTATCTGTCCCTCATTTTTGAAGAACAGTTTTTCAGGACAAAGAATTCTTAAGTTAACGTTTTTTCCCTAGTAATTTAAATATACCATCTCAATATTTTTGATCCTACAAGGTTTCTGCTAAGGGACCACAGATAATCTGATTGATGATTATTTGTAATGTGATGAGGCACTTCTCTCTTGCTGTTTTCAAATGCTCTTTTACTTCTCTGACAGTTTGATTACAATGTGTTTTTTCTGGGTCTCTTTGGATTTATCCTTTTGCATTTCATTTAGCTACTTGTATTTTATTTATTTATTTATTTATTTATTTTTATTATATTTTATTGAAGTGTTATATTTGCTTCAGATATACACCATAATGATTCAATAATTCTACACATCACTCGGTGTTTCCCATAAGGGCAGTCACCATCAGTCACCAAACATTATTACAATCATATTGACTATATCCCCTATGCTATACTTTAAATCTGTGTGATCTACTTATTTGACAACTTCAATTTTGTACCTCTTGATCTACTTTAACTATTCAACCATCTCCCAACCCACCTACCTTCTGGCAACCACCAATTCCATGTATTTAAAGATCTGTTCCATTGTCTGTCTCTTTTTTTCTTCATTTGAGTATAGTTGATACATGTTACATTAGTTTCAGATGTATAACATCATGATGTAACAACTTCTCTATATGTTGTGTTATGACCACCAAAACCGCAGCTCCATCTGTCACCATACAATGCTATTACAATATCATTGACTATATTCCCTATGTTGCGCCTTTTATTCCTGTGACTTATTCATTTCATAATTGGAAGTCTGTATCTCCAACCCCCCTTCACTTATTTTTCCCATTCCCCACACCTTTCCCCTCTAAGAAACAATCAGTTTTTCTCTGTATGGATAGATCTGATCTTGCTTTCCGTTTTTTTATTCTATTTTTTTAATTCCACATATAAATGAAATCATATGGTATTTGTCTTTGTCTCACTGACTTATTTAATTTAGCATTATACACTCCAGATCCATTCATGTTGTTGCAAGTGACAAGAATTTATTTTTATTTTTTTTTTATATGAGAGAGAGAGAGAGCCTGAGCAGGGGAGAGGGGCAGAAGTAGAGACAGACTCTTAATCAGGCTCCACACTCAGTGCAGAACCGAATGTGAGGTTTGATCCTACAACAACAAGATCAAGACCTGAGCCAAAATCAAGAGTCAGACACCCAACCAATTGAGCCACTGAAGAGCCCCAAGATTACATTATATGTTTATTGCTAAAGAATATTCCATTGTATATATATAGAATTTATTCTTTATCCATTCCTTTATCAATGGACACTTGGTTCTGTGCCTTTATACCATTTGAACTATGGTAAAAGGCACACTCTAATATAACCACATATAGATCATTAAATTTGAACTTGGATGGTTCTTTGAGGCTTTCCAAGAATGCGTTTAAAGAGTATGTATGTTTGAGGCACTTGGGTGGCTCTGTCAGTTAAGCATCTAACTTTTTATTTTGGCTCAGGTCATGATCTCACAGTTGTGGGAGTGAGCCCCACCACAGTCTCTGTGGTGACAGTGCAGGGCTTGCTTAGGATTCTCTCTCTCTCTCTCTCCCTCTGCTTCTGTCCCACTCATGTGCTTGCTCTCTCTCTCTCTCTCTCAAAATAAATATTAAAAAATAAACATTTAAAAAAGAATATATATGTTTTATTTTTTAAGTATATTGACAAATAGCCTTCCAAAGAGGTTACTAATACTAACACTCTCACCAATATTTTAACATAATGTTTTCCATTCTTTCTCACAGCAAAATTGTTATAAAATAGTTTTACAGCAAAAGGAATCTCAAGGGTTTATTTTCTGATGTCTGTTTTACTGCTCTTCAGAAAAACACAGTAAACTCCAATATTGCCCTTAAAATTAAATAAAATCAGACAAAAGAATCTTCTGTGATGTCAGCATTATGATGGATCAAGAAGCTACAGACATTGATTCTCCCATTAAATCAGCAAATAAAGAACTAAGGACTGATTAAACACCTTTGTGTGAACTCTGGAAACAAGTGAAAGATATGCAGCAACAAAGCACATGACTAACCAGAAAAAAAAAAAAAGTCATATTCAAATCAGTAAGAAAATTCATGGCATTTATGCTCACTCTCATACCACCACTTCACAAAGTAATATGGAAAAATTGGAAGAAAACAAATTATGTCTTGATTTCCTCCTCAAGATACAAGAAAAAGAGTGGAAAATATTTGCCACATTCTAGCAATGTGTCTGTAGACCACCTAGAAACTGTTTTCAATATTGCTTAATTTAGAACTCAGTTGAAACTGTCAGTAAAGTTTGGCTCTCATGTTATAAGCCCCAAAAGTTAGTGGCATGCATCACAGCACACGAAAATTATGGAGGGATTGCAGACCCATGGACATCTTGTGTAAGAGATTAGGAACAAAAAATAGAATACCCAAGATTCCAACCAGCAAGGGTGAGACATGTAAAAATACATGTATAATCATCCATACATATAATAAATTAGAGTAAAAAGCACCCATGGAAGCCCAAAGAAAATGTATGTGCAGAACAGGTCTGACAAAGACCTCAAACCTTAATGGTGGGCTGATTAGTAAAATACTTTCCCACATGGAAATATTACACAAAGGTTTGGAAAGCTGGCTGTTTTTCCAACTGCCCATTTTTGTCCAAATATCAGAAGAAATACAAAGAAACATGGAAACATGGCCTATTCAAAAGGAATAAAATAAAAATACAGAAACTGACCTTAAAGCACCACAAGTTTCACATTTTGTAGACAAAAATTTTAAACAATTTTCCTAAATATCTTCAAGTAACTTAAAAGGAAAACAAAAAATGAACTAAAGGAAATCAGAAAAAAAAATATATGAATGAGATGATAATATCAACAATTATATAGAAATTATAAAAAGAATCAAATAAATTCTGGAGCTGAGAATATAATCCTGAATTGAAAAATTCACTAGACACATTCAACATCAGACATGAATCAGTATAACACTCTGTGAATTTGAACACAGGTAATATGAAATTATCAAATCGGAGAAACACAAAGGAAATAATGAAAGACAGTGAATGAAGCCTTAGAATATTATTAAATATCATCATAAAACCCCCAATATTTGTGTAGCTGAAATCCCAGAAGAAGAAATAAAACCAGAAGCTGAGAGCATGTTTGAAGATATAATGGTAGAAAACTCCCTAAATTGGGGGAATGATATAGAGTTAAAATACAAGTAGCTGTACAACAATTAAAACATTCAACAAAGTAGGTGTAGAGGGATTGGTTATACCTCAACATAATGAAGGTCATATATGGAAACCCACAGTTAGCATCATAGTGGTGAAAAACTGACCACTTTTTCTCTAATATTTGTAATAAGACAAGAATATCCACTCTCACCACTTTTATTTAACATAGTACTGGAAGTCATAGCCACAGCAATCAGAAAAGAAAAAGAAATAAAAAGCATCCAAATTGTTAAGGAAAAAGTAAAACTCACTCTCTTCAGATGACATTATGTTATATACAGCAAACCTTAAAGACACCAACCAAAAAACCGTTAGAAGAGATGCATTAATTTAGTAAAATCACAAGATATGAAATCAATAAACAGAAATCTGTTGCTTTTCTATAGACTACTAATGAAGTAGCAGAAAAGAAATTAAGAAAACAATCCCATTTTCCATTGCAGTACAAACAATAAAATACCTAAGAGTAAACATAACTAAGGAGGTGAAAGACCTGTATTCTGAAAACTATAAACATTGATGAAAGAAGCTGAAGATGATACAAACAAATGAAAAGATATCCCATGCTTATGAATTGGGAGAACGGATGTTGTTAAAATGTCCATACTACCCAAAGCAATGTACACATTTAATGCAATTCTATTAATATATCAACATTTTTCACAAAACTGGAACATATAATACTAAAATTTCTATGGAACCACACACACACACACACACACACACACAGCACAATGAACCAAAAAGAAAAGAAAAGAAAAGAAAAGAAAAGAAAAGAAAAGAACTCAAATAGCCAAAGCAATCTTGAAAAAGAACAGAACTGGAAGTATCATGATCCAAAATTTCAAGATGCACTACAAACTGTAGTAATCAAAACAATATAGGACTGGCACAAAAATAGACACATATATCAATAGAACAGAACAGAAAGACCAGAAGTAAACCCACAATGATATGGTCAATAACTGTATGACAAAAAAAAGGCAAGAATATGCAATAGGATAAAACCATTTGTAGACAAATGGTTTGGGGAAAACAGGACAGCTGCATGCATGAAAATGAAAGTGGGCCACTTTCTTATACCATACACAAAAATATATTTAAAATGAATTAAAGACCTGTATGTGAGACCTGAAGCCATAAAACTCCTACAGGAAAACATAGGCTTTAATCTCTTTGACATCACATGTAGAAACATTTTTCTAGATATGTTTCCTTTACCAAGGGAAACAAAAGCAAAAATACACTGTTGTGACTATAGCAAAAAAAGATTTTGCATCAACAAACATAAAATAGATCCCACTGAATGGGAGAAGACATTTGCAAATGATATATCCAAGAAGCAGTTAATATGCAAAATATATAAAGAACTTCTACAACTCATCACCAAAAAAACCCATAGATATTCTTTTTTTCAAAAAAATATTCTTATTAAAAATGGACAGAGGACCTGAATAGACATTTTTCTAAAGAAAACAAGCATACAAATGGGCAATAGGCACATGAAAATATGCTCAATATCATCAAAGAAATGCAAATCAAAACCACAATGAGATATCACTTTATACCAGTCAGAATGACCAGAATCAAAAATACAAGAAATATCAAGTACAACTAAGGATGTGGAGAAAAAGAAACTCTAGTGCCTTGGTGAAAATATAAACTGGCATAGCCACTATGTGAAGAGGTATGGAGTTTTGTTAAAATAAAATTAAAATAGAAACACCATATAATCCAAAAATTCCACTACTAGGTTTTTACGCAAAGAAAAAAAAACACTAATTCAAAAAGATATATGCACCTATATGTTTATTACAGCATTATTTATAATAGCCAAGATACAGAAGCAGCCAGTGTCCATTAATAAAGGAATAGATAAATAAGATATGATACACACACACACACACACACACACACACACAGTGGCATATTACTCAGCCATAAAACAGTGAAATCTTTCCATTTGTAACAACATGGTTGGATCTAGAAGGCATAATGTTAAGTGAAATAAGTCAGAGAAAGAAAAGTACCATATTATTTCACTCATGTGCAGAATTTAAGAAACAAAACAGAAGAACATAGGGAAAAAATAGAAGCAAACCAGGAAATAGATTCTTAACTATACAGAACAAACTGACTGTTACTGGAGAGGAGGGTAGTGAGGGGATGGGTCAAATAGGTGATGGGTATTAAAGATGACACTTGTGATGAGCACTGGGTGTTGTATGTAAGTGAGGAATCACTAAATTCTACACTTTAAACCAAATTACACTGTATGTTAACTAACGGGAATTTAAATAAAAACTTAAAAAAAAATAAAGCCATGTGCAGAAGCAAAGAAAGAAAGAAAGAAAGAGAAAAATAAGTCTTAAATATACAGAAGAAACTGGTGACTGCCAGAGTGGAGGTGCGTGAGGTAATGTGTGAAATTATCGAAGAGTATTAAGAGTACACTTATCATGATGAACACTGATCAATGTATAGAATTGATGATTCACTATCTTGTACACCTGAAATGAATAAAACACTTTATATTAGTTATACTGGAATTTAAAAATAAATATAAACAAACAAACCAAAACAAAAACTTCATGAGGCTAGAAGTGGGAACTGAGAGAACTGATACTTGGCTTATCTAGTACCTCTTATACACCTATTTCTCTTTAGATTTGGTATATATTAAGAGACACAGCAGTTTACCTAAATTTATTTTATAATAAACTATATGCTGTATAATTACAACTATGGTGCAAGTTCCCATGCAAATATAAAATAATCTTTTATTTTTGTCAACACTTATCAGAAAAGAAGGACTTACACATTCTCATACATTACCAATAAAATACTACTACTACAACTACTACTACTACTAGCAACAGCAATAATGTCTATTTACTGAGTGTCAGTTATAATAAACACAATATTCACAGTCTGTAAGTTAAATTTTATCCCCATTTTCAGATATGGAAACTAAGACTCAAAAAGATTTCAAAATTGTACAATATTACATAGCTAATAAATGAATGGTTGAGTGTCAAGCCAAGATCTATTTGATCCTAAGGCTCCCTTCTTCATAGTATTCCACAATACCATTTATATACTTATATTATACTTCACATTTAATTTATATGATGTTAGAATCTTTGTGTTGTCTTCTAAACAGTTGCAATTTTAACTGGAACACATAAAATAATATATTTATTCTAAAGAAAATGTTAGATAAATTTCAGACAAGTTCTATAATTTCTATTCTATAATTTCAGAAAATATTAGCATCTGTAAGCTTCTTAAATCATTTATTACACTGCTAAAATGTAAGGATTACAAATTATTGACCTGTAAATATCACTTTTAGCTCAAGGTATTTTAAGGGAGGAAGAGAAATAATTTCTGGTTTGCCTGGCTTAGAAGTCATTTAAGAAGTACATTAGTTTCATTGGCAGACCTACTAATTTTAGCAATTTTAAATCCTTTAATTTTAGTACTTGTTTCAGAGAGCTCTTGAAACTGTATCATTTACTTTTCTCTAAAAAAATCTTATCAAGGCACTTGGGTGGCTCAGTTGGTTATGCACCCAACTCTTAAGACTCTTGATTTAAACTCAAGTCATGATCTCACAGTTCCTAGGTTCCAGCCCTGTATCTGGCTCCATGAAAACAGTGCTGAGTCGGCTTAGGATCCTCTCTTTCTGCCCTCCCCCACTCATGTGCACATACCTGCACACTATTTCTAAATAAATAAATAAACTTTAAGAAAAAAATCTTATCTATGGATATTTTTGTTTTTATTTTTTAATTAATTAATTTATTTATTTTGAGAGAGAGAGAGAGAATGCAAGTGGGGAAGGGACATAGAGCCAGAGGGAGAGAGAATTCCCAGCAGGCTCCACTCCACAAGCACAGAGCCCAATGTGGGTCTCAAACCCACAAACCGTGAGATCATGACCTGAGCCAAATTTGGACACTTAAACAAATAAGCCACCCAGGCGCCCCTCTATGGAGATTTTTAAACTTAAAAACCTATTTCTGTACCACCTGATTTCAGATAAGACATATGAAAGGTGGGAATGATTTTTTTTATATGAAATTTATTATCAAGTTGGTTTCCATACAACACCTAGTGCTCCTCCCAACAGGTGCCTTCCTCAATGCCCATCACCCACTTTCCCCTCCCTCCCACCCCCTATACACCCTCAGCTTATTCTCAGTTTTTAAGAGTCTCTTATGGTTTTTCTCCCTCCCTTTTTTTTTCCTTTCCCTCTCCCATGGTCTTCTGTTAAGTTTCTCAGGATCCACCTAACAGTGAAAACATATGGTATCTGTCTTTCTCTGTATGACTTACTTCACTTAGCATAACACTCTCCGGTTCCATCCATGTTGCTACAAAAGGCCATATTTCATTCTTTCTCATTGCCAAGTAGTATTCCATTGTGTGTATAAACCACAATTTCTTTATCCATTCATCAGTTGACGGACATTTAGTCTCTTTCCATAGTTTGGCTATTGTTGAAATAATATATCCAGATTGATAATAAAGTGTTTTGGATTTTATTTATTTTTAGACTCCTGTACAAAGTCTTTGATTTGTAGTGTACTTGTAAAACAGGAACTACAAGAAAAAATAGAAGCAAAATGGGTTGTGTCTTAATTTACTTGTGTTGGATGGTTTTATTACAATTTACATATATGTTTTATTTGAATACTTTGGCGATGCAATATTCTTGGTTCTTTTTTCAGAGTCATACTATTACCACACCCAAACTAGAGATGTTGATGAGTGGCAGAAGTAGAAATGTTAAAATGAAGTTCACACTCTCTCAGAAACCTAAGAACACTGTATTCAAAGTTGTACATATAATACAATCCTTTAAGCCCATGTTTGACACTCACTGAGAAACATAACACTGCTTTTTTGTGCTAAAGACATTTTTCATATTTCTAAACCACTTATAAGATCAAGAGAATCTGATTATATATTTAATTCAGATGTTGAAAATATTCAAGGCCTGATATTATAGAAAGGAAACATAAGTCATATTTTTCAGAATGTTGTATGACAGAGTTAAAAGATACATGCAATTCATACATGGCACGTTTTTGAAAAAAATAATGTAATAATAAATTAATTCCAGTTCTCAAAGATGAATTAAATTTGAAACCAAAATAGCAAAATATAGCTTTTAGACTGAGTTGAATATTTTGGGGAGATTTTTCTCCTCTATTTCACAGTACTTATGAATTTGGCACCTTGATATTTGGATAAGATAGTGTGTCCGGATGCAGTCAATAAGAATGGTGTTCAGGAGAACAAATGAAATAAGAGTCTCACAAAACAAAGATCCAGCAATACAGACAGATAAATATATCTATGTTCACATTATCTATTACAATTGTCCTGTCAAACTTTATTAATTTGGAATTCACTAATTCAGAATTTGCAATACTTCAGGAAGATCGTAGACTGATACTACTGAAAAAAGTTTACCACAATTACTCAAGAACAAAGTGAAATACTTACCAATTAAGAGAAGACACTGCAATGAGAGCAAAACTCTCTAAAGGCCTGATACACAAGGGAAGGCATTTTAGATTTCTTCCTAAGTCAAAATGACCATATATAAATTTTGTTCAAACCAAGAGTCTGATTTGTGGCCTGCCACACATGCAATGTGCATCTGTTTGTAAGTGAGTAACCTAATGAAAAACTTGTCCTTGATATAGTTTTTTGAATTTAATTTAATTTAATTTAAATGATTTAATTTAATTTAATTTAATTTAATTAATTTTAAATTCCAATAGAGCTTAACATACTGTGTTATATTAGTTTCAGGTGAACAATATAGTGATTCATAGTGATTCAATAATTCCCTACAAAGCCCAGTGCTCATCACAACAAGAGCACCTCTTAATCTCCATCATCTATTTTAGTCATCCCCCCCACCCACCACCCATCTGCTAACCATAAGTTTATTCTCTGTAGTTAAGAGTTTATTTCTTATTTTCCACTTGCTCATTTTTTGGTTCCTAAATTCCACACATGAGTGAAATCATATGATATTTGTTTTTCTCTGAATTATTTATCTTATCATTACTCTCTAGCTCCATCCATGTTGTTTCAAAGGGCAAGATTTAATTATTTTTTATGGTTGAATAACATTCCATTGTGTGTGTGTGTGAGTATGTGTGTGTGTGTGTGTGTGTGTACATACACCATCTTCTTTATCCACTCATTGATTGCTGAGCCCTTGTGTTACTTTCATAATCTGGCTATTGTAAATAATGCTGCTATAAAATACAGATGCATATATCCCTTTGACTTAGCATTTTTGTATCTTTGGGTGAATACACAGTAGTGTGATCCCTGGGATCATTGGGTGGATCTGTTTTACTTTTTGAGGAAACTTCCTATTGTTTTTCACAGTAGTTGTATCATTTTGCATTCCCACCAACAGTGCAAGAGTATTCCACTTTCTCCATATCCTTGCCAACACCTGTTGTTTCTTTTATTTTTGATTTTAGTCATTAAAGGTGTGAGGTGGTATCTCATTGTAGTTTTTATTTGTAATTCCCTGATCAGTGATGTTGAGCATCTTTTAATGTGTCTGTTTTTCATCTGTATATCTTTGGAGAAATGTCTGTTCATGTCTTCTGCGCATGTTTTAATTAGATTATTTGGCTTTTGGATGTTGAGTTGTATAAGTTCTTCATATATGTTTTGGATACCAACTTTTTACCAAATATGTCATTTGCAAATGTCTTCTCCATTTCAGTAGATTGTCTTGTAGTTTTGTTGAATGTTTACTTTGCTGTACAGAAGCATTTTATTTTGATATGATCCCAAAATTTTATTTTTGTTTTTGTTTCACTTGCCTCAGGAGACATATGGAGAAAAATGTTGCTATGAATGATTTCAGAAAACTTAGTGCCTGTGCTCTCCTCTAGGATTTTTATGGTTTCAGGTGTGTCACATTTAGGTCTTTAATGCATTTGGAATTTATTTTTGTGTATGGTGAAAAATGTGATCCAGCTTCACTTTTTGCATGTTGCTGTACAGTTTTCCCAACACAACTGTCTTTTTCCCATTGGATATTCTTTCTTACTATGTTGAAGATTAATTAATGGCATAATTATGGGTTTATTTTTGGGTTTTTTACCCTGTTCTCTTGATCTTGGTGTCTATTTTTGTACCAGTACCATACCATTTTTATTACTACAGTTTTGTAATATAACTTGAAGTCTGGAATTGTGATACCCCAGCTTCCCTTTTCTTTGTCAAGGTTGCTATGGCTATTTGGAGTTTTTTGTAGTTCCATAGAAATTTGAGGATTATTTGTTCTAGTTCTGTGAAAATGCCATTTGTATTTGATAAGCATTGCACTAAATTTGTAGATTGTTTTGGGTAGTATAGACATTTTAACAATATTGATTTTTCCAATGCATAAGAATGGAATGACTTTCTATTTCTTTGTGTCCTCTTCAATTTCTTTTGTCAGTGTTTTATAGTTTTTTAGAGTACAGATCTTTCACCTCTTTGGTTACATTTCCTGGGTATCTTTTTTTGGGTACAATTTTAAATTGGATTGATGCTTTATTTTTTTTCAATATATGAAATTTATTGTCAAATTGGTTTCCATACAACACCCAGTGCTGGACTGATGCTTTAATTTCTTTTTTTGCTGCTTCATTATTAGTGTATGGAATGCAACAGATTTCCGCACATTGATTTTGTATCCTATGACTATACTAAATTCATTTATCAGATTTTTGGTGATTCTAAGTTTTTTTTACATATAGTATCATGAATTTGCAAATAGTGAACGTTTTTCTTCTCCTTTGCAGTTGGATGCCTTTTGTTTCTTTTTGTTCTTCGATTGCTGGGGCTAGGACTTCCAGTATGATGTTGAATAAAAGTGGTGAGAGTGAACATCTTTGTCTTGTTCCTGACCTTAGGGGGAAAGCTCTCAGTTTTTCACCATTGATTATCATGTTTACTGTGGGTTTTTCATTTAAGGCCTTTATTATGTTGAGGTATGTTCCCTCTAAACCTACTTTGGTGAGAGCTATAATCACGAAAGAATGCTATACTTGGTAAAATGCTTTTTGTGCATCTTTTGAGATGATCGTATAGTGTTTACTTTTCTCTTATTGATGTGATGTATTACATTGATTGAATGACTTAATTGCCAATATTAAACCACACTTGCATCCTGAGGATATATCCCACTTGATTACGGTGAATGATTTTTTTAATGTATTGCTGTATTTGTGTTTCTAGTATTTTCTTGAGGATGTTTGTATCTATGTTCATCAGAGATATTTGCCTGTCATTTTGTGTGCGTGTGTGTGTGTGTGTGTGCACATGTGTGTGTGTTTATATGGTTTTGGTATCAGGGTAATTACTCCCTCATAGAATGAGTTTGGAAGTTTTCCTACTTCTATTTTTTTAATACTTTGAGTAAAAGAGGTATTAACTCTTCTCTAAATGTGTGGTAGAACTTAAACGCACTATAGGGGTGCCTGGGTGGCCCAATCAGTTAAGCATCTGACTTCGGCTCAGGTCATGATTTTAAGGTTCATGAGTTTGAGCTCTGTGTCAGACTCTATGTTGACAGCTTGGAGCCTGGACCCTCCTTCAGATTCTGTGTCTTCCTCTCTCTGCCCCTCCCCTGCTTATACTTTCTCTTCTCTCTCTCTCTCTCTCTCTCTCAAAAAAAAATAAATAATCATTAAAACGGTTTTAAATGTGTGGTAGAATTCACCTATGAAACTGTCTTGTCCTGAACTTTTGTTTCTTGGGAGTTTTTTTTTTTTATGGGTTCAATCTCCTTGCTCTTAATTGACCTGTTCAAATTTTCTATTTCTTCCTGCTTCAATTTTTTTAGGGTAGGTATTTTAAGGAATTTATCCATTTTTTCTAGGTTGTCTACTTCGTTGACATATAGGTTGCATAATATGCTCTTTCAATTGTTTATATTTCTGTGGTGTTGGATGTTATTTCTCCTCTTTCACTGATGATTTTCTTTGAGTCTTTTCTCTCTCTCTCTTTCTCTCTCTCTCATCTAGTTAAATGCTTATCAATTTTCTAAATCTTTTCAAAAAACCCACTCCAGGTTTCTTTTATTGTATTTTTAGATTCTATATCTTTTATTTCTGCTCTAATCTTTATAATTTCCTTCTTTGAGATGGCTTTGGGTTTTGTTTGCTGTTCTTTTTCTAGCTCCTTTAGGTATAAAGTTAGGTTGTTTGAGATTTTTCTTGATTCTTGATTTCTTGAGGTAGGTCTGCATTCCTATATGTTTCCCTCTTATAACTGCTTTTGCTGCATCCCAGAGGTTTTAGACTGTTGTGTTTTCATTTTTTTGTTGTTGTTTCTAAGTACATTTATATTTCTTCTTTGATTTCTTGTTTGACCTATTTGTTGTTTAGTAGTATATCATTTAACCTCCAGGTATTTGTGTGTTTTACAGATTATTTCTGATGATTAGCTTCTAATTTCATAGTGTTTTGGTCCAACAAGATGCATGGTATGACTTAAATGGTTTGTTGGTTTGTTTTAATTTGTTAAGACTTGTTTTTTGGCCTAATATATAATCTATTCTATAGAATGCACTGTGTGCAGTTGAAAAGAATGGGTATTCTGTTTGGGATGGAATGTTCTCAATACATTTGTTAAATCCATCTGATCCAGTGTGTCATTCAAAGCCATTGTTTCCTTGTTGATTTTATGCTTGGATGATGTGTCTGTTGATATATGTAAGGTTTTAAAGTTTCCTACAATTATTGTATTACTATCAATCAGTTTTTTTATGCTTGTTATTAACCATTTTATGTATTTGGGTGCTCTGATATTGTGTACATATATATTTATAAATGTTATGTCTTCTTGTTGGATTACCTTTATTATTATGTAGTGTTCTTCTTTGCCCTTTGTTACAGTCTTTTTTTTTTTTTTTAAGTTTGGTTTGTCCAGTATAAGTATTGGTTTCTCTGGCTTTCTTGTGACATCCATTTGCATGATAAATGCTTCTCCATCTCATCATTTTCAATCTACGTGTGTCTTTACATGCAAAATGGGTCTCTGGTAGCCATCCTATAGACGGGTCTTGTTTTTTATCCATTCTGTTATTCTATGTCTTTTGATTGCAGCATTTATTCCATTTACATTCTCAATAAGTATTAATAGGTATGCATTTATTGCCATTTTGTTATTTTTTGTTGTTGTTTTCATAGTTTTTCCCTGATACTTTCTTCTTTTTGTCTCTTTCGTGGTTTCTTGGTTTCTTTGAAGATATACATGGATTTCTTACTCTATGTTTTGCATATATATTACTGTTTTGTGGCTTGTGACTTCCACTCTGTTTATATATAACATCTTCATATAGTAGTCTATACTAAGCTAATGGTCACTTAATATTGAACTCATTCTTTACTTCTCTCCCTTGGAATTTAAGATATTTGGTATTATATTTTACATACTTTGATTTTGCGCTTCCTTTGACTTATTTTTTACAGATATATTTAATTTTTTTGTTTTTGTGCTTCTCGTTTTTCTTACTCTTACTTATTTCTTTTCTTTTACCCTCAGAGAGTTCCCCTTATCCTTTCTTATATGGTTGACTTAGTGGCCATAAATTCTTTTAATATTTGTTTGTCTGGCAAGCTAGACTTTAAATTAAAGGCTGTAACAAGAGATGAAGAAGGACATTATATAATAGTTACAGGGTCTATCCATCAGGAAGAGCTAACAATTATAAATGTCTATGCACCGAATACCGGAGTCCCCAAATATATAAAACAATTACTCATAAACATAAGCAACCTTATTGATAAGAATGTGGTAATTGCAGGGGACTTTAACACCCCACTTACAGAAATGGATAGATCATCTAGACACACGGTCAATAAAGAAACAAAGGCCCTGAATGAGACATTGGATCAGATGGACTTGACAGATATATTTAGAACTCTGCATCCCAAAGCAACAGAATATACTTTCTTCTCGAGTGCACATGGAACATTCTCCAAGATAGATCATAGACTGGGTCACAAAACAGCCCTTCATAAGTTTACAAGAATTGAAATTATACCATGCATACTTTCAGACCACAATGCTATGAAGCTTGAAATCAACCACAGGAAAAAGTCTGGAAAACCTCCAAAAGCATGGAGGTTAAAGAACACCCTACTAACGAATGAGTGGGTCAACCAGGCAATTAGAGAAGAAATCAAAAAATATATGGAAACAAACGAAAATGGAAATACAACAATCCAAATGCTTTGGGACACAGCGAAGGCAGTCCTGAGAGGAAAATACATTGCAATCCAGGCCTATCTCAAGAAACAAGAAAAATCCCACATACAAAATCTAACAGCACACCTAAAGGAAATAGAAGCAGAACAGCAAAGGCAGCCTAAACCCAGCAGAAGAAGAGAAATAATAAAGATCAGAGCAGAAATAAACAATATAGAATCTAAAAAAACTGTAGAGCAGATCAACGAAACCAAGAGTTGGTTTTTTTGTTTTTTGTTTTTTTATATATGAAATTTATTGACAAATTGGTTTCCATACAACACCCAGTGCTCATCCCAAAAGGTGCCCTCCTCAATACCCATCACCCACCCTCCCCTCCCTCCCACCCCCCATGAACCCTCAGTTTGTTCTCAGTTTTTAACAGTCTCTTATGCTTTGGCTCTCTCCCACTCTAACCTCTTTTTTTTTTTCCTTCCCCTCCCCCATGGGTTTCTGTTAAGTTTCTCAGGATCCACATAAGAGTGAAACCATATGGTATCTGTCTTTTTTGAAAAAATAAACAAAATTGACAAACCTCTAGCCAGGCTTCTCAAAAAGAAAAGGGAGATGACCCAAATAGATAAAATCATGAATGGAAATGGAATTATTACAACCAATCCCTCAGAGATACAAACAATTATCAGGGAATACTATGAAAAATTATATGCCAACAAATTGGACAACCTGGAAGAAATGGACAAATTCCTGAACACCCACACTCTTCCAAAACTCAATCAGGAGGAAATAGAAAGCTTGAACAGACCCTTAACCAGCGAAGAAATTGAATCGGTTATCAAAAATCTCCCAACAAATAAGAGTCCAGGACCAGATGGCTTCCCAGGGGAGTTCTACCAGACATTTAAAGCACAGATAATACCTATCTTTCTCAAGCTATTCCAAGAAATAGAAAGGGAAGGAAAACTTCCAGACTCCTTCTATGAAGCCAGTATTACTTTGATTCCTAAACCAGACAGAGACCCAGTAAAAAAAGAGAACTACAGGCCAATATCCCTGATGAATATGGATGCAAAAATTCTCAATAAGATACTAGCAAATCGAATTCAACGGCATATAAAAAGAATGATTCACCATGATCAAGTGGGATTCATTCCTGGGATGCAGGGCTGGTTCAACATTCGCAAATCAATCAACGTGATCCATCACATTAACAAAAAAAAAGATAAGAACCTTATGATCCTGTCAATCGATGCAGAAAAGGCCTTTGACAAAATCCAGCACCCTTTCTTAATAAAAACCCTTGAGAAAGTCGGGATAGAAGGAACATACTTAAAGATCATAAAAGCCATTTATGAAAAGCCCACAGCTAACATCATCCTCAATGGGGAAAAACTGAGAGCTTTTTCCCTGAGATCAGAAACACGACAGGGATGCCCACTCTCACCGCTGTTGTTTAACATAGTGCTGGAAGTTCTAGCATCAGCAATCAGACAACAAAAGGAAATCAAAGGCATCAAAATTGGCAAAGATGAAGTCAAGCTTTCGCTTTTTGCAGATGACATGATATTATACATGGAAAATCCGATAGACTCCACCAAAACTCTGCTAGAACTGATACATGAATTCAGCAAAGTTGCAGGATAGAAAATCAATGTACAGAAATCAGTTGCATTCTTATACACTAACAATGAAGCAACAGAAAGACAAATAAAGAAACTGATCCCATTCACAATTGCACCAAGAAGCATAAAATACCTAGGAATAAATCTAACCAAAGATGTAAAGGATCTGTATGCTGAAAACTATAGAAAGCTTATGAAGGTAATTAAAGAAGATTTAAAGAAATGGAAAGACATTCCCTGCTGATGGATTGGAAAAATAAATATTGTCAAAATGTCAATACTACCCAAAGCTGTCTACACATTCAATGCAATCCCAATCAAAATTGCACCAGCATTCTTCTCGAAACTAGAACAAGCAATCCTAAAATTCCTATGGAACCACAAAAGGCCCCGAATAGCCAAAGGAATTTTGAAGAAGAAGACCAAAGGAGGAGGCATCACAATCCCAGACTTTAGCCTCTACTACAAAGCTGTCATCATCAAGACAGCATGGTATTGGCACAAAAACAGACACACAGACCAATGGAATAGAATAGAAACCCCAGAGCTAGACCCACAAACGTATGGCCAACTCATCTTTGACAAAGCAGGAAAGAACATCCAATGGAAAAAAGACAGCCTCTTTAACAAATGGTGCTGGGAGAACTGGACAGCAACATGCAGAAGGTTGAAACTAGACCACTTTCTCACAGCATTTACAAAAATAAACTCAAAATGGATAAAGGACCTAAATGTGAGACAGGAAACCATCAGAACCTTAGAGGAGAAAGCAGGAAAAGACCTCTCTGACCTCAGCCGTAGCAATCTCTTCCTCGACACATCCCCAAAGGCAAGGGAATTAAAAGCAAAAGTGAATTACTGGGACCTTATGAAGATAAAAAGCTTCTGCACAGCAAAGGAAACAACCAACAAAACTAAAAGGCAACCAACGGAATGGGAAAAGATATTTGCAAATGACATATCGGACAAAGGGCTAGTATCTAAAATCTATAAAGAGCTCACCAAACTCCACACCCGAAAAACAAATAACCCAGTGAAGAAATGGGCAGAAAACATGAATAGACACTTCTCTAAAGAAGACATTCAGATGGCCAACAGGCACATGAAAAGATGTTCAGCGTCGCTCCTTATCAGGGAAATACAAATCAAAACCACACTCAGGTATCACCTCACGCCAGTCAGAGTGGCCAAAATGAACAAATCAGGAGACTATAGATGCTGGAGAGGATGTGGAGAAACGGGAACCCTCTTGCACTGTTGGTGGGAATGCAAATTGGTGCAGCCGCTCTGGAAAGCAGTGTGGAGGTTCCTCAGAAAATTAAAAATAGACCTACCGTATGACCCAGCAATAGCACTGCTAGGAATTTATCCAAGGGATACAGGAGTACTGATGCATAGGGGCACTTGTACCCCAATGTTCATAGCAACACTCTCAACAATAGCCAAATTATGGAAAGAGCCTAAATGTCCATCAACTGATGAATGGATAAAGAAATTGTGGTATATATACACAATGGAATACTACGTGGCAATGAGAAAAAATGAAATATGGCCTTTTGTAGCAACGTGGATGGAACTGGAGAGTGTAATGCTAAGTGAAATAAGCCATACAGAGAAAGACAGATACCATATGGTTTCACTCTTACGTGGATCCTGAGAAACTTAACAGGAACCCATGAGGGAGGGGAAGGAAAAAAAAAAAAGAGGTTAGAGTGGGAGAGAGCCAAAGCATAAGAGACTGTTAAAAACTGAGAACAAACTGAGGGTTGATGGGGGGTGGGAGGGAGGGGAGGGTGGGTGATGGGTATTGAGGAGGGCACCTTTTTGGGATGAGCACTGGGTGTTGTATGGAAACCAATTTGTCAATAAATTTCATATATATAAAAAAAAATATTTGTTTGTCTGGGAAACTTTTCATCTCTTTAATTCTGAAGCCTTTAATTCTGAGCCTTGCCAGGTACCCCAGAGAATTGCACTTTAAAAGCCAAACAGTTCCCAGAAAGTCAACAACCACCCTTCTAGGAACTCTAGAAGGCTGTATATACAACACATATGGAGCCTCTACTTGCATGTGCTTACTTAAATGTGAAAATTTAAGGATAACCCGACTCTCAGAAGACCCAACAGTGTTCATTTGAGATGTCTAAATTAATTTCTTGCATGCACAATTAGAGAAAGTCAGCTATAAGACTAAGCAACCAGAAACTAGGAAGCCATTTCATTCAGTCATTGAAATCCCTGAATTTGGGAGGAACAAATGCTCACAGCGGCACTCAGGCCTTCATTTGGTTCATATGTTGTTGCAGCATTTGGCATCTTTAGACAAAAGCAGTTGTGTTAGTTTGGAAAAAAGAACAGCAAATCTACATGTTTGCTTTCACCTCTGCCTTTATTATATCCTCATAAAATAATCATAATTACCCATGGATTTAACTAACTTCAAATACTACCTCAATACTTTATTATGATGATAACTTAGATAAAATATTTATGATCTTTTGGATATATTCTAATCCTCCTTTAGGTTTAGGTGATTATATATACTATAAAGGACCTCTACTAGGAAAATCTTTTCAAGAAGTGATACCTAATTCAATATTAACCTGCATTATATACAACATTCAGCATATCAACCATTGTGTCTCTATAAACTTAGTTGATAACTTATTAAGAATGTTACCCAAGTACAATAGGAGAAAGCAGTGGAAGTTTGAGTAACATACCAAAATAACCAGTGTACTCACAAATCATACTTTTTATGGATGGAATGGCCTAAGACAAAATTTAAAAAATGGGTATCTATCAAAGATGCTACTTTGGAAGTGGCTTGGTGAATTCAATCACCTCTTATATCTAACTTTTCCATACAGCCTAGAAAAGATTCTGTTGCAAACATGGCTCAAAGACTTTCTTTATTAACTGCAGAAACATAAAATGTACATCTCTCCTTATCTGTGGAAAATAATTAAAGACTTATATAACTTATATAAATGTTCAAATACTGCCTTGGTACCCAAACTTATGGCTAACCAGGCTTATGACATTTTTCAACATCATAACTGGAATAGGAACTATTGTAAATACCACTAGACTTCTTCCTACGGGAGGAAGATTGGTCTTATTATCCAATGATTCTTCCTTGATTTCAATATCTACCAACATCTGCAAATTCAGGCAAAATATATGGTTATGCCCTAAACAACAATGGGACCCTGAACCCATTCCAAATTAGCTTATATCAGCTATACGTATATAAACTAACATATGGTATATAGAGAAAGGAAGATTTGAGGGGGAAATCTTGAAAATTTTTAATAGATTTAAAACCTATTACAAAACACCTCTGTAATACACTTCAATTTATTTTGTAACTAGAGTAGTTTCCATCATAATACTACTGCTGTAGGGTATAATACTGGCTTTGCAACTCAAATAGAATTGTTCAATGCTAACAAAAATTATAGTAATAGTGATATTGATGACCAAATGTTTAGGAAGATAGAATTATACCCAACACAGAATGTAATATCTATGGAAATTAATTGGGCAGAGAAATCTTTACATACAATAACATAACATTTAATTACCATCAAACCAGTCAGCTCAAACATATCACAAAGCACAACTAACTGTAGATAAAAGATTATATATATATATATTTATATATATTTTGTAATCTTGAATTAATTTGAATTAATTTGAATAATTCAAGATTAATTAATTCAAATTAATTCAAGATTACAAAATGCCTTTAATAGATTTTTTAAAAAATTCTTCTCTGGTCTTCCTAATTATGTAACTACTCTCCATTGATTACTTTAAATGTTATTAATTGTATTTTTATTAGTATTTCTGTATATATGCTATAAATGTTACAAAAATGCAAAGGCAAGAACTCACCACAAAGCACATTTATGATATTTGCATGGCAATTTGGTTTCAGTGAAAAATATATATATAAATACCAATTATTATATTCCTTATAAATAGCAATACAGTTGATCCCCTATCATAGACTCCTAGGTGTCTCATTGGGCCTAGCATCAAAGGACATGATGGACCAGGGGCAGATAAGCAATCATCCTGCATTGAGAGAAAAATAATGATCATCAATGCTTTCTGTCAAACGATTATTAATCAAAAAAGGGGGAATGATGAGAGAAAAACTCTCTAAAGACCTAGTATATAGTAGAAGCATTTTAGATTTCTTTCTATGTCAGCATGAGCATATATAAACTTTGTTCAAAACAAAAAGTCTGATTTATGGTCCCAAACATGTATTATACATCTGTTTTGTGAATGAGTAGCCTAAAGGAAAACCATCTTGTCATTGAGCTATTGATCAATGCTCCTACTCCCTGCATTCCATTATGATAAAGCTCATGATTCCTGTCTGTATGCTATTCTATAATCTTTTGGGCTTTTAAAGATGTAAAAAAGTATATAACCCTATGAAAACTGTTCAGTCTCTGGAACACTTTCATTCCTTTGTAGAGCCTGTTTCCTGGGCAGCTGTCCTGACTTGTGCTTGAATAAAACTCTCTTTCTTTTAGGGATTCTAAAAACATTGTTCATTTTGCATGGACAACAGTTTTGAACTACATTAGAAACCCAAAATTTATAAACCAAAAATATAACTTTAGTGTGCACAGAGAATAGCAGTTTGATATACTCATTACAAATAATTACCACATAGACATTTAATTAATATTCCTACTAGACCATATTCATTTAAAATAATTTTATTTCTTTTAAAAACTGTGTAGGAATCAGAATCCCATTACTATAATGTTCTATTATCTAAGAATAACTAGTGAAATCAGATATGAATGAACACACATTTTACAAAGGAAAGCATTATAATGTTAATGTTATTTTCTATGAAATGATTCTTCTGCACCAGATATCAACTATTGGGAGTAATTCATTTTCTTAATGCTTATGGAAAATAATATGTAAAATGCTGATTCATTCAATTCAACAAATATTTATCAAAAGCTGCCATGCACAGGGCTCTATGCTGAATGTATCATGCACGATAACACATGTGGACAGCCCACCACTTTATTTTTTTTTATATATATATATGAAATTTATTGACAAATTGGTTTCCATACAACACCCAGTGCTCATCCCAAAAGGTGCCCTCCCCAATACCCATCACCCACCCTCCCCTCCCTCCCACCCCCCATCAACCCTCAGTTTGTTCTCAGTTTTTTTTTTAAATATATGAAATTTATTGACAAATTGGTTTCCATACAACACCCAGTGCTCATCCCAAAAGGTGCCCTCCTCAATACCCATCACCCACCCTCCCCTCCCTCCCACCCCCCATCAACCCTCAGTTTGTTCTCAGTCTTTAACAGTCTCTTATGCTTTGGCTCTCTCCCACTCTAACCTCTTTTTTTTTTTTCCTTCCCCTCCCCCATGGGTTCCTGTTTAGTTTCTCAGGATCCACATAAGAGTGAAACCATGTGGTAATTGTCTTTCTCTGTATGGCTTATTTCACTTAGCATTACACTCTCCAGTTCCATCCATGTTGCTACAAAAGGCCATATTTCATTTTTTCTCATTGCCACATAGTACTCCATTGTGTATATATACCACAATTTCTTTATCCATTCATCAGTTGATGGACATTTAGGCTCTTTCCATAATTTGGCTATTGTTGAGAGTGCTGCTATAAACATTGGGGTACAAGTGCCCCTATGCATCAGGACTCCTGTATCCCTTGGATAAATTCCTAGCAGTGCTATTGCTGGGTCATAGAGTAGGTCTATTTTTAATTTTCTGAGGAACCTCCACACTGCTTTCCAGAGCGGCTGCACCAATTTGCATTCCCACCAACAGTGCAAGAGGGTTCCCGTTTCTCCACATCCTCTCCAGCATCTATAGTCTCCTGATTTGTTCATTTTGGCCACTCTGACTGGCGTGAGGTGATACCTGAGTGTGGTTTTGATTTGTATTTCCCTGATAAGGAGCGACGCTGAACATCTTTTCATGTGCCTGTTGGCCACCTGGATGTCTTCTTTAGAGAAGTGTCTATTCATGTTTTCTGCCCATTTCTTCACTGGGTTATTTGTTTTTCGGGTGTGGAGTTTGGTGAGCTCTTTATAGATTTTAGATACTAGCCCTTTGTCCGATATGTCATTTGCAAATATCTTTTCCCATTCCGTTGGTTGCCTTTTAGTTTTGTTGGTTGTTTCCTTTGCTGTCCAGAAGCTTTTTATCTTCATAAGGTCCCAGTAATTCACTTTTGCTTTTAATTCCCTTGCCTTTGGGGATGTGTCGAGGAAGAGATGGCTACGGCTGAGGTCAGAGAGGTCTTTTCCTGCTTTCTCCTCTAAGGTTCTGATGGTTTCCTGTCTCGCATTTAGGTCCTTTATCCATTTTGAGTTTATTTTTGTGAATGGTGTGAGAAAGTGGTCTAGTTTCAACCTTCTGCATGTTGCTGTCCAGTTCTCCCAGCACCATTTGTTAAAGAGGCTGTCTTTTTTCCATTGGATGTTCTTTCCTGCTTTGTCAAAGATGAGTTGGCCGTACGTTTGTGGGTCTAGTTCTGGGGTTTCTATTCTATTCCATTGGTCTGTGTGTCTGTTTTTGTGCCAATACCATGCTGTCTTGATGATGACAGCTTTGTAGTAGAGGCTAAAGTCTGGGATTGTGATGCCTCCTGCTTTGGTCTTCTTCTTCAAAATTCCTTTGGCTATTCGGGGCCTTTTGTGGTTCCATATGAATTTTAGGATTGCTTGTTCTAATTTCGAGAAGAATGCTGGTGCAATGTTGATTGGGATTGCATTGAATGTGTAGATAGCTTTGGGTAGTATTGACATTTTGACAATATTTATTTTTCCAATCCATCAGCAGGGAATGTCTTTCCATTTCTTTAAATCTTCTTCAATTACCTTCATAAGCTTTCTATAGTTTTCAGCATACAGATCCTTTACATCTTTGGTTAGATTTATTCCTAGGTATTTTATGCTTCTTGGTGCAAATGTGAATGGGATCATTTTCTTTATTTGTCTTTCTGTTGCTTCATTGTTAGTGTATAAGAATGCAACTGATTTCTGTACATTGATTTTCTATCCTGCAACTTTGCTGAATTCATGTATCAGTTCTAGCAGAGTTTTGGTGGAGTCTATCGGATTTTCCATGTATAATATCATGTCATCTGCAAAAAGCGAAAGCTTGACTTCATCTTTGCCAATTTTGATGCCTTTGATTTCCTTTTGTTGTCTGATTGCTGATGCTAGAACTTCCAGCACTATGTTAAACAACAGCGGTGAGAGTGGGCATCCCTGTCGTGTTCCTGATCTCAGGGAAAAAGCTCTCAGTTTTTCCCCGTTGAGGATGATGTTAGCTGTGGGCTTTTCATAAATGGCTTTGATGATCTTTAAATATGTTCCTTCTATCCCGACTTTCTCAAGGGTTTTTACTAAGAAAGGGTGCTGGATTTTGTCAAAGGCCTTTTCTGCATCGATTGACAGGATCATATGGTTCTTCTCTTTTTTTTGGTTAATGTGATGTATCACGTTGATTGTTTTGCGAATGTTGAACCAGCCCTGCATCCCAGGAATGAATCCCACTTGATCATGGTGACTAATTCTTTTTATATGCTGTTGAATTCGATTTGCTAGTATCTTATTGAGAATTTTTGCATCCATATTCATCAGGGATATTGGCCTGTAGTTCTCTTTTTTTACTGGGTCTCTGTCTGGTTTAGGAATCAAAGTAATACTGGCTTCATAGAAGGAGTCTGGAAGTTTTCCTTCCCTTTCTATTTCTTGGAATAGCTTGAGAAGGATAGGTATTATCTCTGCTTTAAATGTCTGGTAGAACTCCCCTGGGAAGCCATCTGGTCCTGGACTCTTATTTGTTGGGAGATTTTTGATAACCGATTCCATTTCTTCGCTGGTTATGGGTCTGTTCAAGCTTTCTATTTCCTCCTGATTGAGTTTTGGAAGAATGTGGGTGTTCAGGAATTTGTCCATTTCTTCCAGGTTGTCCATTTTGTTGGCATATAATTTTTCATAGTATTCCCTGATAATTGTTTGTATCTCTGAGGGATTGGTTGTAATAATTCCATTTTCATTCATGATTTTATCTATTTGGGTCATCTCCCTTTTCTTTTTGAGAAGCCTGGCTAGAGGTTTGTCAATTTTGTTTATTTTTTCAAAAAACCAACTCTTGGTTTCGTTGATCTGCTCTACAGTTTTTTTAGATTCTATATTGTTTATTTCTGCTCTGATCTTTATTATTTCTCTTCTTCTGCTGGGTTTAGGCTGCCTTTGCTGTTCTGCTTCTAGTTCCTTTAGGTGTGCTGTTAGATTTTGTATTTGGGATTTTTCTTGTTTCTTGAGATAGGCCTGGATTGCAATGTATTTTTCTCTCAGGAGTGCCTTCGCTGCGTCCCAAAGCGTTTGGATTGTTGTATTTTCATTTTCGTTTGTTTCCATATATTTTTTGATTTCTTCTCTAATTGCCTGGTTGACCCACTCATTCGTTAGTAGGGTGTTCTTTAACCTCCATGCTTTTGGAGGTTTTCCAGACTTTTTCCTGTGGTTGATTTCAAGCTTCATAGCATTGTGGTCTGAAAGTATGCATGGTATAATTTCAATTCTTGTAAACTTATGAAGGGCTGTTTTGTGACCCAGTATATGATCTATCTTGGAGAATGTTCCATGTGCACTCGAGAAGAAAGTATATTCTGTTGCTTTGGGATGCAGAGTTCTAAATATATCTGTCAAGTCCATCTGATCCAATGTCTCATTCAGGGCCCTTGTTTCTTTATTGACCGTGTGTCTAGATGATCTATCCATTTCTGTAAGTGGGGTGTTAAAGTCCCCAGCAATTACCACATTCTTATGAATAAGGTTGCTTCTGTTTATGAGTAATTGTTTTATATATTTGGGGGCTCCGGTATTCGGCGCATAGACATTTATAATTGTTAGCTCTTCCTGATGGATAGACCCTGTAACTATTATATAATGTCCTTCTTCATCTCTTGTTACAGCCTTTAATTTAAAGTCTAGTTTGTCTGATATAAGTATGGCTACTCCAGCTTTCTTTTGGCTTCCAGTAGCATGATCAATAGTTCTCCATCCCCTCACTCTGAATCTAAAGGTGTCCTCAGGTCTAAAATGAGTCTCTTGTAGACAGCAAATAGATGGGTCTTGTTTTTTTATCCATTCTGATACCCTGTGTCTTTTGGTTGGCGCATTTAATCCATTTACATTCAGTGTTATTATAGAAAGATACGGGTTTAGAATCATTGTGATGTCTGTATGTTTTATGCTTGTAGTGATGTCTCTGGTACTTTGTCTCACAGGGTCCCCCTTAGGATCTCTTGTAGGGCTGGTTTAGTGGTGACAAATTCCTTCAGTTTTTGTTTGTTTGGGAAGACCTTTATCTCTCCTTCTATTCTAAATGACAGACTTGCTGGATAAAGGATTCTCGGCTGCATATTTTTTCTGTCTAGCACCCTGAAAATCTCGTGCCAATTCTTTCTGGCCTGCCAAGTTTCAAAAGAGAGATCAGTCACGAGTCTTATAGGTCTCCCTTTATATGTGAGGGCACGTTTACCCCTTGCTGCTTTCAGAATTTTCTCTTTATCCTTGTATTTTGCCAGTTTCACTATGATATCTCGTGCAGAAGATCGATTCAAGTTACGTCTGAAGGGAGTTCTCTGTGCCTCTTGGATTTCAATGCCTTTTTCCTTCCCCAGTTCAGGGAAGTTCTCAGCTATGATTTCTTCAAGTATCCCTTCAGCACCTTTCCCTCTCTCTTCCTCCTCTGGGATACCAATTATGCGTATATTATTTCTTTTTAGTGTATCACTTAGTTCTCTAATTTTCCCCTCATACTCCTGGATTTTTTTATCTCTCTTTTTCTCAGCTTCCTCTTTTTCCATAACTTTATCTTCTAGTTCACCTATTCTCTCCTCTGCCTCTTCCATCCGAGCCGTGGTGGTTTGCATTTTGTTTTGCATTTCCTTTAAAGCGTTTTTCAGCTCCTCGTGACTGTTCCTTAGTCCCTTGATCTCTGTAGCAAGAGATTCTCTGCTGTCCTGTATACTGTTTTCCAACCCAGCGATTAATTTTATGACTATTATTCTAAATTCACTTTCTGTTATATTATTTAAATCCTTTTTGATCAGCTCATTAGCTGTTGTTATTTCCTGGAGATTCTTCTGAGGGGAATTCTTCCGCTTGGTCATTTTGGATAGTCCCTGGTGTGGTCAGGACCTGCAGGGCACTTCCCCTGTGCTGTGGGTGTATAACTGGAGTTGGTGGGCGGGGCCGCAGTCCGTCCTGATGTCTGCCCCCAGCCCACCGCTGGGGCCACAGTCAGACTGGTGTGTGCCTTCTCTTCCCCTCTCCTAGGGGCGGGATTCACTGTGGGGTGGCGTGGCCCGTCTGGGCTACTTGCACAATGCCAGGGTGGGTGTTTGCGCGGAGCGAGCAATTTCCCTGGCCGGAACCGGTTCCCTTTGGGATTTTGGCTGGGGGATGGGCGGGGGAGATGGCGCTGGTGAGCGCCTTTGTTCCCCGCCAAACTGAGCTCTTTCATCCGGGGGCTCCGCAGCTCACCCTCCCTTTGTCCTCCAGCCTTCCTGCTTCCCGAGCAGAGCTGTTAACTTATTACCTCCCAGATGCTAAGTCGCGCTTGCTGTCGGAACACAGTCCGTCAGGCCCCTCCGCTTTTGCAAGCCGGACTCGGGGGCTCTGCTTGGCTGGCGAGCCGCCCCTCCGCCCCGGCTCCCTCCCGCCAGTCCGTGGAGCGCGCACCGCCTCGCCGCCCTTCCTACCCTCTTCTGTGGCCTCTCGTCTGCACTTGGGTCCGGTGACTCTGTTCTGCTAATCCTCTGGCGGTTTTCTGGGTTATTTAGGCAGGTGTAGGTGGAATCTAAGTGATCAGCAGGACGCGCGGTGAGCCCAGCGTCCTCCTACGCCACCATCTTCCTCTCCCTTGTTCTCAGTTTTTAACAGTCTCTTATGCTTTGGCTCTCTCCCACTCTAACGTCCTTTTTTTTTTTTTTTCCTTCCCCTCCCCCATGGGTTCCTGTTAAGTTTCTCAGGATCCACATAAGAGTGAAACCATATGGTATCTGTCTTTCTCTGTATGGCTTATTTCACTTAGCATCACACTCTCCAGTTCCATCCACGTTGCTACAAAAGGCCATATTTCATTTTTTCTCACAGCCCACCACTTTCTATAGAAGGTCTTACAGTCAGATTTTTAAGAAAGAATATTCACAGCCTAGTGTCCTATATTTCTACATACACTAAAATAAATATGAACCAAACCAGATTATTGTTGCCTTGATGTAACCACTACTTATCCCCTATCCACATATATTCTGTATGCCTAAAATTTATCAAAATTTATTTTACTCACATTTTTTTTTCACTGAATTTAAGTGATACTAATGTTTTCAACATTGAAAAGAAATTCAAAATAATAAGGTTAGACAAAAGTTAAGCCTGGCCTGGAATTGGCATAGCATCTTTGGAAAGGTTTTATGACCAATAAGGTCTGTTAATATTTGTGCCATCTAGAAATATAAGCAGAAATTCAGGAAAATTAATTATGTTATTCTTTTTAGTCACAGAAACCTGAGGAGCGGGTATGATAATTTCAACTCCTTATGTTAAGGAAATCCTTAAATTCTGAAATGAATTCCAGCTAGTGTCAATATCAATAACAATCCTATTAACACTGAATTATCACTTCCTAAGTGACAGCTACTTCTCCAAGTAATCCATGTAAAGTCACTCATTTAATCCCCTTTACAACTCTATTCTTATGGTAATTTCATTGATAAGGAAGTAAGATGTGGAGAATGGTTAGGTAAGCAGCTGTCCATAAGCAGGCTAAAAGAAGTGGGGAATACATGACTATATATTCAGGGGTATTATGCTCATGTAACTCAGATAGGATAATGAATGAGGGTACTTAAGACTTTAGACAAAGATATAATTTAGAATTTATCCTTGGGGCACCTGGGTGGCCCAGTTGGTTAATAGATGCTATATATATATATATATATATATATATCACAATGTTTATATATCCTCATTTCAAATATTAGTACATAGCTACAGTAATCATGACAGTGTTGTACTTACATAAGAAAAGAAATATAAACTAATTGAACAAAATTGAGAATTTAAAAACAAACCTATACTTCTGTGCTCAATTTATTTTTGACAAAGGTGCCAAAACTATTCAATAGGTGGGGGAGAATAATAGTGTCTCAACAAATGGTGTGAAGAAAACTGGATATCCACACGCAAAAGAATGAATTTGGACCCTTACATCAAACCATATACCAAAAAAATAACTAAAAAAAAAAAGGAAAAAAGCTAAACCTATAAAACTCATAGAAGAAAACATAGGGTAAATCCTTATTTCCTTAGATTCCACAATGAATTCTTAGGTATGACACTAAAAGAGAAACAACAAAATAAAGAAATAATAAATTGGACTTCATAAATATGAAAATATTTGGTGTCTTAGAAGACATGGTCAAAAAACTGAAGAGACAACCCACATAATAGGAGAAAATATTTTCATACTGTATATTGCTATGGGATTTGTATTAATTACATATAAAGAACACTTACAACTAAACACCAGAAATAACCCAAATCATATATAAGCAAATGATTTGAATAGACAGTACTCCAGTGAAGATATACTAATGGCCAACAAGCATATTGAAAGATATTCAATATCATTAGCAATTATGGAAATGTTAATAAAAAGCACAATGAAATATCACGTCATACATACTAGAATGGCTATAATTAAAAGACAAAAAAAAAAAAAGAAAGTAAGTATTGGCAATGATGTAGAGAAATTGGAACCCTTACACACTGCTGGTGTGAATATGCAATGGTGAAGCCACAGTGAAATACTGTTTGGGAGCTCCTTGTGGTAAATATTTGAATCTCAGAACTCATCTCTCTTGGAAATATACTCAATTAGCCATATATCATATTTTTGTGAGCTTTAGGGGTTTAATTGTAATTTATAAATAAACTCATACTCAATCATACATTTTTGTTTTATAATATTAAAACATATTTTCCATCAATTTTACTTCATTTCTAAATGATCCATTTTTAAACTGTTTTTTTAACCTATCACATCAAAAATGTCCTTTAAACCTCTTATTTTGGTGATTTACCAGCATAGTCAATATTTTTCTAAAAAATATTTTCCTTGCAAAACACAAAGGATGTCAAGATCATAAAAAAACTCAAATTTATTTATTAAGAAGAATTTTAGCTATTTCATAGTTTTGTGAAACCTCTTGTTGGCCAAATAATTTAACAGTAGAGAGAAACATTTGGCCTCAGTCTTGTGAAAAATCTGGTGGTTCACAGATTTGGTTTGGACAAAAAATCACAGCAGAAATAATATCATGATTGTAATAAAAAGTGTTACTGGGCGCCTGGGTGGCGCAGTCGGTTAAGCGTCCGACTTCAGCCAGGTCACGATCTCGCGGTCTGTGAGTTTGAGCCCCGCGTCAGGCTCTGGGCTGATGGCTCAGAGCCTGGAGCCTGTTTCCGATTCTGTGTCTCCCTCTCTCTCTGCCCCTCCCCCGTTCATGCTCTGTCTCTCTCTGTCCCAAAAATAAATAAACGTTGAAAAAAAAAAATTAAAAAAAAATAAATAAATAAATAAAAAGTGTTACTAATTTTAACAATGTTTGAGCGCTTCAAAAACATGATTTCCTTTAGTACTTTTTATAGTACATACTTTTTTCATTTTAATCCTTTCATTTCATTCTTTTACTACAGCCTAGCCATCCTTTGTAAAACATAGATTATTTGTTATTTATTTCCTCAGAGAAGTCAAATTTTTAAAATTTTTTGTTTAAGTATAATTGACATGCAATATAGCATTAGTTTCAAGTGTACAACATAGTGATTGAACAAGTTAATATTTTATGCGATTCTCACGAAAGTGCAGCTACCATCAGTTACCTTACATTTTTATTTTATTTTTTATTTTTTTTCAATATATGAAATTTATTGTCAAATTGGTTTCCATAAAACACCCAGTGCTCATCCCAAAAGGTGCCCTCCTCAATACCCATCACCCACCCTCCCCTCCCTCCCACCCCCATCAACCCTCAGTATGTTCTCAGTTTTTAAGAGTCTCTTATGCTGTGCCTCTCTCCCACTCTAACTTCTTTTTTTTTTTCCTTCCTCTGCCCCATGGGTTTCTGTTCAGTTTGTCAGGATCCACATAAGAGTGAAAACATATGGTATCTATCTTTCTCTGTATGGCTTATTTCACGTAGCATCACACTATCCAGTTCCATCCATGTTGCTAAAAAGGGCCATATTTCGTTCTTTCTCATTGCCACATAGTAATCAATTGTGTATATAAACTACAATTTCTTTATCCATTCATCAGCTGATGGACATTTAGGCTCTTTCCATAATTTGGCTATTGTTGAGAGCCCTGCTATAAACATTGGGGTACAAGTGCCCCTATGCATCACCACTCCTGCATCCCTTGGGTAAATTCCTAGCAGTGCTATTGCTGGGTCATAGGGTAGGTCTATTTTTAATTTTCTGAGGAACCTCCACACTGTTTTCCAGAGTGGCTGCACCAATTTGCATTCCCACCAACAGTGCAAGAGGGTTCCCGTTTCTCCACATCCTCTCCAGCATCTATAGTCTCCTGATTTGTTCATTTTGGCCACTCTGACTGGCCTGAGGTGATATCTGAGTGTGGTTTTGAACTGTATTTCCCTGATAAGGAGCGACATTGAGCATCTTTTCATGTGCCTGTTGGCCATCTGGATGTCTTCTTTAGAGAAGTGTCTATTCATGTTTTCTGCCCATTTCTTCACTGGATTATTTGTTTTTCGGGTATGGAGTTTGGTGAGCTCGTTATACATTTTGGATACTAGCCCTTTGTCTGATATGTCATTCCAAATAACTTTTCCCATTCCGTTGGTTACCTTTCAGTTATGTTGGTTGTTTCCTTTGCTGTGCAGAAGCATTTTATCTTCATAAGGTCCCAATAGTTCATTTTTGCTTTTAATTCCCTTGCCTTTGGGGATGTGACAAGTAAGAAATTTCTACGGCTGAGGTCAGAGAGGTCTTTTCCTGCTTTCTCCTCTAGGGTTTTGATGGTTTCCTGTCTCGCATTTAGGTCCTTTATCCATTTGGAGTTTGTTTTTGTGAATGGTGTGAGAAAGTGGTCTAGTTTCAACCTTCTGCATGTTGCTGTCCAGTTCTCCCAGCACCATTTGTTGAAGAGACTGTCTTTTTTCCATTGGATGTTCTTTCCTGCTTTGTCAAAGATGAGTTGGCCATATGTTTGTGGGTCTAGTTCTGGGGTTTCTATTCTATTCCATTGGTCTATGTGTCTGTTTTTGTGCCAATACCATGCTGTCTTGATGATGACAGCTTTGTAGTAGAGGCTAAAGTCTGGGATTGTGATGCCTCCTGCTTTGGTCTTCTTCTTCAGAATTCCTTTGGCTATTCGGGGCCTTTTGTGGTTCCATATGAATTTTAGGATTGCTTGTTCTAGTTTCGAGAAGAATGCTGGTGCAATTTTGATTGGGATTGCATTGAATGTGTAGATAGCTTTGGGTAGTATTGACATTTTGACAATATTTATTCTTCCAATCCATGAGCAGGGAATGTCTTTCCATTTCTTTATATCTTCTTCAATTTCCTTCATAAGCTTTCTATAGTTTTCAGCATACATATCTTGTACATCTTTGGTTACATTTATTCCTAGATATTTATGCTTCTTGGTGCAATTGTGAATGGGATCATTTTCTTTATTTGTCTTTCTGTTGCTTCATTGTTAGTGTATAAGAATGCAACTGATCTCTGTACATTGATTTGTATCCTGCAACTTTGCTGAATTCATGTATCAGTTCTAGCAAATCTTTGGTGGAGTCTATTGGATTTTCCATTTATGGATCCATTTCCATTACGGTTTTTTTCATGTAATCTGCAAAAAGTGAAAGCTTGACTTCATCTTTGCCAATTTTGAGGCCTTTGATTTCCTTTTGTTGTCTGATTGCTGATGCTAGAACTTCCAGCACTATGTTAAACAACAGCGGTGAGAGTGGGCATCCCTGTCGTGTTCCTGATCTCAGGGAAAAAGCTCTCAGTTTTTCCCCGATGAGGATGATGTTAGCTGTGGGCTTTTCATAAATGCCTTTGATGATCTTTAAGTATGTTCCTTCTATCCAGACTTTCTCAAGGGTTTTATTAAGAAAGGATGCTGAATTTTGTCAAAGGCCTTTTCTGCATCGATTGACAGGATCATAGGGTTCTTATCTTTTCTTTGATTAATGTGATGTATCACGTTGATTGATTTGCGAATGTTGAACCAGCCCTGCATCCCAGGAATGAATCCCACTTGATCATGGTGAATCATTCTTTTTATATGCTGTTGAATTCGATTTGCTAGTATCTTATTGACAATTTTTCATCCATATTCATCAGGAATATTGACTTGTAGTTGTCTTTTTTTACTGGGTCTCTGTCTGGTTTGGGAATCAAAGTAATACTGGCTTCATAGAATGAGTCTGGAAGTTTTCCTTCCCTTTCTATTTCTTGGAATAGCTTGAGAAGGATAGGTATTATCTCTGCTTTAAACGTCTGGTAGAACTCTCCTGGGAAGCCATCTGGTCCTGGACTCTTATTTGTTGGGAGATTTTTGATAACCGATTCAATTTCTTCACTGGTTATGGGTCTGTTCAAGCTATCTGTTTCCTCCTGATTGAGTTTTGGAAGCGTGTGGGTGTTTAGGAATTTGTCCATTTCCTCCAGATTGTCCAATTTGTTGGCATATAATTTTTCATAGTATTCCCTGATAATTGCTTGTATCTCTGAGGAATTGGTTGTAATAATTCCATTTTCATTCAGGATTTTATCTATTTGGGTCATCTCCCTTTTTTTTTTTTTTTTGAGAAGCCTGGCTAGATGTTTGTCAATTTTGTTCATTTTTTCAAAAAACCAACTCTTGGTTTCGTTGATCTGCTCTACAGTTTTTTTAGATTCTATATTGTTTATTTCTGCTCTGATCTTTATTATTTCTCTTCTTCTGTTGGGTTTAGGCTGCCTTTGCTGTTCTGCTTCTATTTCCTTTAGGTATGCTGTTAGATTTTGTATGTGGGATTTTTCTTGTTTCTTGAGATAGGCCTGGATTGCAATGTATTTTCCTCTCAGGACTGCCTTCGCTGCATCCCAAAGCATTTGGATTGTTGTATTTTCATTTTTGTTTGTTTCCATATATTTTTTGATTTCTTCTCTAATTGCCTGGTTGACCCACTCATTCGTTAGTAGGGTGTTCTTTAACCTCCATGCTTTTGGAGGTTTTCCAGGCTTTTTCCTGTGGTTGATTTCAAGTTTCATAGCATTGTGGTCTGAAAGTATGCATGGTATGATCTCAATTCTTGTATACTTATGAAGGGCTGTTTTGTGATCCAGTATATGATCTATCTTGGAGAATGTTCCACGTGTACTCGAGAAGAAAGTATATTCTGTTGCTTTGGGATGCAGACTTCTAAATATATCTGTCAAGTCCAAATGACCCAATGTATCACTCAGGGCCCTTGTTTCTTTATTGGCCGTGTGTCTAGATGATCTAATCATTTCTGTAAGTGGGGTGTTATAGTTGCCTGCAATTACCACATTCTTATCAATAAGGTGGCTTATGTTTATGAATAATTGTTTTATATATTTTGGGGCTCCGGTATTCGGCGCATAGACATTTATAATTGTTAGCTCTTCCTGATGGATAGACCCTGTAATTATTACATAATGTCCTTCTTCATCTCTTGTTACAGCCTTTAATTGAAAGTCTAGTTTGTCTGATATAAGTATGGCTACTCCAGCTTTCTTTTGGCTTCCAGTAGCATGATAAATAGTTCTCCATCCCCTCACTCTGAATCTAAAGGTGTCCTCAGGTCTAAAATGAGTCTCTTGTAGACAGCAAATAGATGGGTCTTGTTTTTTTTTTATCCATTCTGATACCCTATGTCTTTTGGTTGGCGCATTTAGTTCATTTACATTCAGTGTTATTCTAGAAA
This sequence comes from Lynx canadensis, assembly GCF_007474595.2. Classification (NCBI taxonomy): domain Eukaryota; kingdom Metazoa; phylum Chordata; class Mammalia; order Carnivora; family Felidae; genus Lynx; species Lynx canadensis. The sequence goes on along the minus strand of NC_044321.2, from coordinate 71,188,505 downwards.
GATATGGGTTTAGAGTCATTGTGATGTCTGTACGTTTTATGCTTGTAGTGATGTCTCTGGTACTTTGTCTCACAGGATTCCCCTTATGATCTCTTGTGGGGTTGGTTTAGTGGTGGCAAATTCCTTCAGTTTTTGTTTATTTGGGGAGACCTTTATCTCTCCTTCTATTCTAAATGACAGACTTGCTGGATAAAGGATTCTCAGCTGCACTTTTTTTCTGTTCATCACATTGAAGATCTCGTGCCAATCCTTTCTGGCCTGCCAAGTTTCAAAAGAGATATCAGTCATGAGTCTTATAGGTCTCCCTTTATATGTGAGGGCACGTTTGTCCCTTGATGCTTTCAGAATTTTCTCATTATCCTTGTATTTTGCCAGTTTCACTATGATATGTCCTGCAGAAGATCGATTCAAGTTATGTCTGAAGGGAGTTCTCTGTGCCTTGGATATCAGTGCCTTTTTCCTTCCCCAGTTCAGGGAAGTTCTCAGCTATGATTTCTTCAAGTACCCCTTCAGCACCTTTCCCTCTCTCTTCCTCCTCTGGGATACCAATTATGCGTATATTATTTCTTTTTAGTGTATCACTTAGTTCTCTAATTTTCCCCTCATACTCCTGGATTTTTTTATCTCTCTTTTTCTCAGCTTCCTCTTTTTCCATAACTTTATCTTCTAGTTCACCTGTTCTCTCCTTTGCCTCTTCAATCCGAGCCGTGGATGTTTCCATTTTATTCTGCATCTCTTTTAAGACGTTTTTCAGCTCCTCATGACTGTTCCTTAGTCCCTTGATCTCTGTAGCAAGAGATTCTCTGCTGTCCTGTATACTGTTTTCCAGCCCAGCGATTAATTTTATAACTATTATTCTAAATTCAGTTTCTTTTATATTATTTAAATCCTTTTTGATCAGTTCATTAGCTGTTGTTATTTCCTGGGCATTCTTTTGAGGGAAATTCTTCCGTTTCGTCATTTTGGATAGTCCCTGGAGTGGTGAGGACCTGCAGGGCACTTCCCCTGTGCTGTGGTGTATAACTGGAGTTGGTGGGCGGAGCTGCAGTCAGACCTGATGTCTACCCCCAGCCCACCACTGGGGCCACAGTCAGACTGGTGTGTGCCTTCTCTTCCCCTCTCCTGGGAGCGGGATTCACTGTGGGCGGCATGGCCCATCTGGGCTACTTGCACACTGCCAGGCTTGTGGTGCTGGGGATCTGGCGTATTAGCTGGGGTGGGTAGGCAAGGTGTACGGGGGCAGGAGGGGCAGGCTTAGCTCACTTTTCCTTAGGTGATCCACTTCATGAGGGACCCTGTGGCAGCAGGACGGAGTCAGACCTGCTGCTGGAGGGTTGGCTCCGCAGAAGCACAGCGTTGGGTGTTTGGGCAGAGGAAGCAATTTCCCTGGCCGGAACTGGTTCCCTTTGGGATTTTGGCTGGGGGATGGGCGAGGTAGATGTCACTGGCTAGAGCCTTTGTTCCCTGCCAAACTGAGCTCTGTAGTCCGGGGGCTCAGCAACTCTCCCTCCCTTTGTCCTCCAGCCTTCCCACTTTCCCAGCAGAGCTGTTAACTTATGACCTCCCAGATGCTAAGTCCCGCTTGCTGTCAGAACACACTCCGTCTGGCCCCTCCGCTTTTGCAAGCCAGACTCGGGGCTCTGCTTGGTCAGCGGGCTCCCCCTCCATCCTGGCTCCCTCCCACCAGTCCGTGGAGCGCTCCACCTCTCTGCCCTTCCTACCCTCTTCTGTGGGCCTCTCGTCTGCCCTTGGCTCCAGAGACTCCATTCTGCTAATCCTCTGGCGGTTTTCTGGGTTATTTAGGCAGGTGTAGGTGGAATCTAAATTATCAGCAGGACGGGCAGTGAGCCCAGGGTCCTCCTATGCCACCATCTTCCCTGTTCCAATCAGTCACCTTACATTTTTACAATTCCATTGACTATATTCCCTATACTGTACCTTTTATCCCCATTATTTATTCATTCCATAACTGTAAATCTGTATCTCCAACTCTCCTTTACACATTTTGCCTATTTCCCAACCCCCTCCCTTCTAGCAACAACCAGTTTATTCTCAGTGTTTACGGGTCTGTTTCTTATTTTTGTTTGTTTATTCATTTGTTTTGATTTTTAGATTCCACATATAATTGAAATCATATACTATTTGTCTTTATATGACTTATTTCACTTAGTATAATACCCTCTAAGTCTGTTCATGCTATTGCAAATGCAAAGATCTCATCCCCTTTTATGGCAATATAGTATTCCATTGTGTGTGTGTGTGTGTGTGTGTGTGTGTGTGTGTGTGCTGCTTCTTCTTTATCCATTTTTATATATATCAATAAACATTTGGGATGCTTCCATATCTTAGCTTTTGTAAATACTGCAATAAACATAGGAGTGTATATATCTTTTAAAATTAGTGCTTTTGTTTCCTTTGGGTAGATACCCATTAGTGGAATTACTGGATCAAATTATATTTCTATTTTTAATATTTTACAGAATCTTCATATTGTTTTCCATACTGGTGTTACCAATTTTTATTCCTACCAATAGGGCACAAGCATTGTTGTTGTTGTTGTTGTTGTTGTTGTTGTTTTTCACATCCAACCAACACTTGTTATTTCTTTTGTTGTTTTGTTAAGTTCTAATCATTCTGACAGATTTAAGGTGTTATCTCATTGTGGTTTTTATTTCCATTTCCCTAATTGTTAGTGATATCGAATATCTTTTCATGTATCTGTTGGTCATCTGTATGTGTTCTTTGGAAAAATGTCTATTCATGTCCCCTGCCATTTTTTAAATTATTATTTTATTATTATCTTTTCTTGGTGTTGACTTGTTTATTTATTTTGGATAGCAAACCCTTAAGAGACATGTCATTTGCAACTAACTTCTCCCATTTGGTAGGTTATGTTTTTGTTTTGCTGATGCAAAAGGTTTCTTTTTATTATTATTTTGGTGTAATCTCAATATTTTTGCTTTGTTTCCTTTGCCTTAGTAAACATGTCTAGAAAAATGTGACAGACAATGTCAAATAAATTACTGCTTAGGTTTTCTTTTATGAGACTTAATATTTCAGGCCTCACATTTAGGTCTTTAATGCATTATGAATTTATATTTGTTTATGGTGTAAGATAGTGTTTCAACTTCGTTATTTTGCATGATGCTGTCCAGTTCTCCCAGAGCAATTTTTTGAAGACTGTTTTTCCCCATTGTATATTCTTACCTCCTATGTTATAGAATAATTGACCATATAAGTATGGGTTTACTTTTGTTATATCCATTCTGTTCTATTGATCTTGTCTATTTTTGTGCTAGTACTGTTTTTAATCACTACAGCTTTATAGTATATCCTGAAATCTTGTATTGTGACACCTCCAGTTCTGTTCTTTTTCAAGATTTAGGGTGTTCTGAAGTTCCATACAAACTGTAGCATCATTTGTTCTACTTCTTTAAAAAATACTCTTGATATTTTAATAAAGATTGCATTGAATTTATACATCACTTTGGGTGGTATGCACATTTTTTACTTATTAATTCCTCCAGTCTAAAAGCATAGGATATCTTTACATTTGTTTCTGTTGTCTTCAGTTTGTTTCATCAATATTTTATGGTTTGGAGAGTACTTGTCTTTCACTTCCTTGATTCAGTTATTTACTAAGTATTTTGCTTTTTTGGTGAAATTGTAAATGGAGTTGTTTTCTTAATTTCTTTTTTGTAATACTTCATTATTAGTGTATGGATTTGCAACTGATTTTTGGGTATTAAATTTGTATCCTCCAACATAACTAAATTAATTTATTACTTCTATCAGTTTTTTGGCAGTCTTTAGTATTTTCAATGTAGACTATCTTGTTATCTCCAAATAGTAACAGATTAAATTCTTCCCTACCAATTTTGATGCCTTTCATTTCCTGTCCTTGTCTGATTGGTGTAGTTAGGATTTCCAGTACTAAGGTAAATAAAAGTGGTGGAAGTGGAAATCCTTGTCTCGTTCCTTATCTTAGAGGATAAGCTCTCAGTTCTTCACCATTGAACATGATGCTAGCTGTGTGTTTTTCATATATACCATTATTACATGGAGGTATGTTCCCTCTAAACCCACTTTGTTGAGAGTTTCTATCATGAATAGTTGTCTAATTTTGTCAAATGCTGTTTATGCATCTATTGAGATAAGCATATGCTTTTCATCCTTCATTTTTTTAAGTTTATTTTGAGAGAGAGAGCAAGCAAGTGAGTGCAGAGAGAGATGATGAGAGAGAATGCCAAGCAAGCTCCATGCTGTCAGTACAAGCTTGACATGGGGCTTGATCCCACAAACTGTGAGATCATGACCTGGGCCAGAATCAAAAGTTGGATGCTTAACTGACTGAGCCACCCAGGCACCCCTATCTTTCATTTTTTAAAGTGGTGTATCATGTTGATCGATTTGCAAATATTGAGCAATCCTTGCATCCTCAGAAGGATCAAGAAGAATGATCATTTTAATAAATTGTTGAATTCAGGTTGCTAATAATTTGTTGAGGATTTTTGTAACTATGTTCATCATGAATGTTGGTCTATAGTTTTCTTTATTTGTGGTGTCTTTTTCTAGTTTTAGTATTGGGGTAATATTGTCCTTATAGAGTGCATTTGGAAAAATTCCTTTCTCTTTGATTTTTTTGGAATTGTTTGAGGAGAATGGGTACTAACTCTTCTTTAATATTTGGTAGAATTCGCTTGTGAATCCATCTGGTCTTGGAATTTTGTTCATTGGGGTTCTTTTGATTACTGATTAAATTTCATTACTAATATTTCGTGGAGATTTCTGTTTCTTCCTGTTTCAGTTTTGGAAGATTGAATGTTTCTAGGAATTTGCCCATTACTTCTAGACTGTCCACTTTGCTGTTATAAAAGTTTTCATAGTAGTCTATTATAATCCTTTGTATTTCTGTGGTGTCAGTTGTTAACGTCTGTTTATATTCAGATTTTCTTTAATTGTGTTCTCTTTTTTCTTCATGAATCTGTCTAAAGGTTTAAAAATTTTGGTTATCTTTTCAAATAATAAGCTCTTAGTTTATCTTTCCCATTTTTTTGTCTCTACTTCATTTACTTCTGCTCTGTCTTTAATATTTCCTTCTTTCTACCAACCGTCAGCTCTGTTTGTTCTTTTCCCATTTCTGTCAGTTTAAGGTTAGATTGTCTGAATTATTTTTCTTGATGTAGGCCTATATCACTATAATTTTCCTTCTTAGAACTGCTTTCACTGCAGCGCAAATATTTTAGAACCTTGTGTTTTTATTTTTATTTATCTCTGTATATTTAAAAACAATTTCTTCTCTGATTGTTTCATTGATGCATCATTTATATAGTGTCATGTTTTTTAGTGTCCATGCGTTTGTGTTCTTTACATTTTTTTCCTTGTGATTGATTTTTATTTCATACTTTTGTGGTCAGAAAAGATGCATAGTATGATTGCAGTCTTCTCAAATTGATTGAGCCTTGTTTTGTGGCCTAATGTCTGATATGTTCTGGAGAATATTCCATGTGCACATGAAAAGAAAGCATAGTCTGTTGTTTTGGGATGGAATGTTCTGTATATATCTCTGAAGTTTTTCTGATTTAATGGGTTGGTCAGTGAGACTTTTTCTATATTGATTTATGAAACTAGTTTTTGTGTCATGGCTATCATCTCTCATGAAATTGATAGAATTGCAATTGTTTTGTAGACTCCTTTGCTACTTAATATATAACATTGAACAGCTATGTGGTGATATTCTGTAACTTTTAAGATGCAAATATAGATATATATATATATATATATAAAATCAGTAAAATAGAAAAATGATAAATGTATTTCGTGAGAAAACAATGAGAACTGACCTTTATTTATGGTATTGATTGAACCCTCATAAGAAATAAAAAGCTCATTTTTAAGTGTCGTCTATTTAATTAAGGCACTTAACATTTTTAAAATACAATTAAAAAGTTACACACTAGGGACTTTCTGCAATACATGAGATACACTGCATTAGATTATAATAGGTAGGTGTATAATAAAATTCTAAATCATACAGAGTATGATAAAACATTAAATATATTTAGCATTTGTTTTTTCAGCTTTATTGTTGTATAACTTACAAAATTATAAAATATTTGAAGTGCACATCATGAAGATTTGATATACATATACGTTATGAAAGAATTCCCCCTTCTAATTCACATATCTATCACCACACACACACACACATATAATTTTTTGACAAGGTCATATAAGTTATACTTTCTTAGTGAATTTCCATTATTCAATATGGTATTATCAACCAAAGCAACCATGTTAAATTAGATCCATAGGCCATATCCATTTTATAGCTGAACATTTGCACATTTTTACCAACCTCTTTCAATTTCCTCCATACCCCGGTCTCTGTCAACTACTTTTCTACTCTCTGTCTCTTCTTCTTTTTGAAACAGTACATTCAACATCTCTAACTATTTTCAGATAGTGGGATCATGCCTTGCTTATTTTATGACTATCTTCCTCCTTATCAGTTATATCTTTATATTTTCTTCTTTTGACACCTTTTCCCAGATATTTTGAGATATAATTGTGTATAACATTGTGTAATCTTAAGGTGTTTAATGTGATGACAGATACACTTATATACTACAAAATTATTACTGCAAGAGGGTTAGTTAACACCTTCATAACCTCACATAATTATCACTTATTTTTTGTGTGATGAGAACATTTAAGGTCTATTCTCTTACCAACTTTAAAGTATATAATACAGTGTTGTTAACTATAGTCACTATGCTATATATTAGGTCCCCAGAACTTATTCAATTTATAAGTGGAAATTTGCACCTTTTGACCAACATCAAACCATTTTCCCCACCTCTCAGCCTCTGGAAACAACCAATGTATTAATCTACTCTCATTTCCTATGAGTTTGGCTTTTGTAGATTTATATATTTCACATTTAAGTGAGATCATACAGTATTTGTCCTCCTCTATTTACTTATTTCACTTAGTATAATGCACAAACAAGGTTCAGTCATGAATGTCACAAATAGCAGGTTTCCTCTGTTTCTATGGCTGAATAATATTCCATTTTGTGTGTGCGTATGTGTGTGTGTACATATATATAGTTTTATACACTGTCTAAAACATATGTATATATTTAATTTTCTTTATCCATTTATCTGTAAATGAACATTTAGCTTGTTTCCATGTCTTGGCTACTGTGACTAATGCCACAGTGAACATGGGAATGCAGATTTATCTTCAACATACAGATTTAGTTTCTTTAAGATATATACCCAGAAGTGGGATTGCTAGATCATATAATAATGTTATTTTTGATTTTTTGAGAAATGCCAAACTTATTTCCGTAACTGCTCCATGATCTTACATTTCCAGCAACAGGGCATGAGGGTTGTTTTTTCTCAACTTTAGCACCGACACTTGATATCTCTTCTATTTCTTATAATAGTCATTCTAACAGGTGTGAAGTGCTGGCTCAATGTGATTTTGATTTGCATTTCGCTGATGATTGGTTATTTTGAGCATTTTTTCATGTACATGTGGGACATTTTTATGTCTTTGGACAAATATGTATTCAAGTCCTCTGCCCATTTAAAAATTAGATAATTATTGGAGGGGCCAAAATGGCTTAGCAGCCTGGAAGATTTTTATGTCTTTCATACCTGAAATGGAGCTAGATCAACGCTAAACCATCTTGCACACCTAGAAAATTGATCAAAGGATGAACTCAACAATCTGCATAACTTGAACCACAGAACTTGGCAAGTATGGGGCACAGAGAGGTGAACTGAGGGCAAGGGAATCCATGGAGTGCAGGGAGCTGGTTTTGCTTGTGGAGAGAAGAAAGAGACAGGTGAGGAGAGTACAAGAAAAGCACTCCTCCAGGAAGAAGCTGGAGAGAAAGAGAGAGTGGAAACACCCATAAGGAAATTAACAAGAAAGGGAGAAAGGAAGAAAGAAAAATAAGATGGTTTGGATACCCTTAAGACTCAATGAACAGGGGAGCACAGAATCTGAAACTCTACATCTTGATACCTGGCAGAGCTCTGGTGGGAAAGGTGAATCCCCAGGAACAGACTGTGAGGTCTGAAGAGTCCTCAGGCCACACAGGGAGAGGCAGTTCCCCTGCTGAGAGGACATTTGGTAGACGCTGTGTGGGTTCCCCACAGGCAAAGGTCCCAGCAGACCCCAGAGAACAGCCATGTTTGCTGGTGTTGGAACAAGGGCGTTAAGGGACCATGAAGCCTGGTGCTACGTGTGTGTTGTGATTTACCATAATCACTGAAATGCTGCTGCTACACAAATGCATGAACTTTTCCTGGGGATGGCTGACACTGGTTGCAGTCTCTGGGCATCAGCAGTGTGGTCACATGAATGTTCCTGGGAACAGGAACATGGCTATTGATTGGGAGACCCTTCCCCAGAGGGTCTGAGTGGGTCAAAACTGCACGGCCCTCAGAAGTGAGAGGATTGGAAATACAGTCCCATCTGAGATAAAACTCAGGAAGGAAGTGCTGCCTGGTAGGCTGACGACTTGGCCATGAACAGAGTACAAGCAGGGAGTGGATGGAGGCCAGAGACAAAGGACTTGATTGTCCATCAGCGAGAGCACAGAATTCTGATAACAGACTGGGTAGCTGGGTGAAATAATTTTCACCTCTTTTGTGCATGCACATGCACACATACACACACCACAATGATCCACCCCAGTAAGCTAAGCAGCACATCTAGTGGAGAACAGAGCCATTATACAAATCCCAGTCCAACTGCTCCAACCATGCTCTAGAGAAACACCATAGATCTCTCTGCCTGCTTAGTTTATGGACTATAAAGTGCTTCACAGTTTTACTTGCAGGGGAAACAAAGCAATTCCAATCATATTTCATTCTGTTCAGTGGTTCATCTATTCTTTTTTTTCCCTTTATTTTCTTATTCTTGAATACAGAAAGGGAAAATATTTAATTTTATTTTCCGTTTTTAAAGAAATTATTTTTCTAATTTTTTTCTACTAAACTTTTATCTTTTGTAAATTTTTTATCCTATTTTACTTTCATCATTTCATTTTATTCTATTTTATTATATACTTTTAAATTTTCAAACATTTTCCACTTTTGTTTTCTTTTTTCCCCTTTTTTCCACTCGTTTCTTTCCCTTTTTCCTGTTCTATAAAGCTTCTTTCAACAACCAGACCAAAACTCACCTAGGATCTATCATCATTTATTTCACTTTTTGTATTGTTTTTTTAATTTTTTTTAAATTCTATTAATTATTTTTCTTCCTCCAAAATGATGAAATGAAGGAATTCACACCAAAAGAAAGAACAGAAAAAAATAACAGCCAGGGACTTAATGAACACAGATATAAACAAGATATGAACCAGAATTTAGAATTACAATAATAAGAATAATAGCTGGGGTTGAAAAAAGTATCGGCTCCCTTTCTGCAGAGATAAAAGAAGTAAAATCTAGTTGGGACGAAAATAAATATGCTACAACTGAGATGCAATCTTAAGTGTATGCCACAGCAGCAAGGGTAGATGAAGCAGAGCAGTGAATCAGCAATATAGAAGACAAATTTATAGAAAATAATGAACCAGAAAAAAAGAGGGAAACTAACACAAAATAGCATGATATAAGAATTAGATAACTCAGTGACTAATTAAAAATGAATATCTGAATTATAGGGGTCCAAGAAGATGAGGTAAAAAGGAGTAGAAGGTTTATGTGAGCAAATCATAGCAGAAAACTTTCCTAACCTGGTGAAAGATACAGACATCAAAATCCAGGAAGCACAGAGAACTCCCATTAAATTCAACAAAACAGACCATCAATAAGGCATATCATAGTCAAATTCACAAAATACTCAGGCAAGGAGAATCATGAAAGCAGCAAGGGAAGAAAGTCCTTAACCTACAAGGGAAAACAGATCAGGTTCACAACATACCTAACCACAGAAACTTGGCAGGCCAGAAAGGAGTGGCAGGATATATTCAATGTGCTGAATCAGAAAAATATGCAACCAAGAATTCTTTATCCAGAAGGCTGTCATTCAAAATAGAAAGAGAGATAAAGAGCTTCCCAGAAAAAAACAAAACAAACAAACAAAAAACTAGTGGAGCTTGTGACCACTAAGCCAGCCCTGCAAGAAATTTTAAGGGGGACTCTCTGAAAGGAGAAAAAAAAATAAACAAAACATAAAAGACCAAAAGCAACTAAGACTAGAAAGAACCAGAGAACACCACCAGAAACTCCAACTCCACAAGCAACACAATGGCAATAAATTAATATCTTTCAATATTCACTCTAAATGTCAATGGACTAAACACTCCAATCATAAGACATAGGGTAACAGAATGGATAAGAAAACAAGATCCATCTATATTCTGTTTACAAGAAACCCATTTTAGACCTAAAGACACCTACAAGTTGAAAGTAAGGGAATGGAGAACCATCTATCATTCTAATGGTCTCCAAAAGAAATCTGGAGTAGCCATACTTGTATCAGACAATCTAGATCTTAAAGACTGTAACAAGAGATGAAGAAGTATGTTATATCATAATTAAGGGGTCTATCCACCAAGAAGACCTAACAATTGTAAACATCCATGCCCTCAACATGGGAGAACCCAAATATACAAATCAGTTAATCACAAACATACAGAAACTCATTGATAATAATACCATAATAGCAAGGGACTTCAACACCCCACTTACAACAATGGATAGATAAACAGAACACCAACAACGAAACAGTGGTTTTGAATGACACACTGTACCAGATGCAATTAACAGATATATTCAGAACTTCTCATCCTAAAGTAGCAGAATACACATTTTTCTCAAGTGCACATGGAATATTCTGCAGAATAGATCACATACTGGGACACAAACAGTGTCAACAAGTACAAAAAGATGGAGATCATACCATGCATATTTTCATAAAAATCAGATGATTATTATTGTTATTATTTTTTCAATTGAATTGTATGAGTTCATTTTTTTCAGATTTTTATTCAAATTAGTTAGTTAACATACAGTGTTATATTAATTTCAGGTGTATAATTTAGTGTTTCCTCACTTACATACAATACAAAGTGCTTATCACACCTTGTGCCCTCCTTAATACCCATCACCCATTTAACACATCCCTCCCACCCACCTCCCCTCCAGTAACATACAGTTTGTTCTCTATATTTGACAGTCTGTGTCTTAGTCTGCCTCTCTTTTTTAACACCTATGTTTATCAGATTTGTTTCTTAAATTTCATATAGGAGTGAAATCATGTATTTGTCTTTGCCTGACTGACTTATTTCACTTAGCATAATACTCTAGCTCCATCCACTTAGCTGCAAATGGCAAGATTTCATTATTGGTTTTGTCTTAGCAATCTTCCATTCTATATATATTCATACAAATACAACATCTTATTTATCCATTCATCAGTCAATGGACATTTGGATTCTTTCCATAATTCGGTGATTGTGGATAATGTTGTGATAAACATTGGGGTGCCTGTGTCACTTTGAATAAATGCCTTTGTTTACTTTGAATAAATACCTAGTACTGCAATTGCTGGATCACAGGAGATTTCTATTTTTAAACTTTTTGAAGAACCTCCCTATGATTTTCCAGAGTGACTGCACCAGTTTGCATTCCCACCAACAATGTAAAAGGGTTCCCATTTCTCCATATCCTCACCAACATCTTCTGTTTCCTGTGTTGTTAATTTTAGTCATTTTGACAGGTGTGAGATGATATTTGATTGTAGTTTTGATTTGTATCTTCCAGAGGAGTTTGTTGAGCATCTTTTCATGTCTGTTATCTTTCTGTATGTCTTCCCTGGGGAAACGTCTATTTATGTCTGCTGTCCATGTTTTAACTGGATTATTCATTTTGGGAGTTTAACTTTGATAAATTCTTTGTAAATTTTGAATACTAACCGTTTAAACAATATGTCATTTGAAATTTCTTCTCACATTCTGTAGGCCACCTTTTAGTTTTGCTGATTGTTTCCTTCTCTGTGCAGAAACATTTTTACCTTGATGAAAACCCAATAGTTCATTTTTGCTTTTGTTTCCCTTGTCTTAGATGACATATCTGGTAGGAAGTTGGTACAGCCAATATCAGAGGTTTCTGGCTGTGTTGTCCTATGGGATTTTGATGCTTTCCTATGTCACATTTGAGTCTCCTATCCATTTTGAATTTATTTTTGTGTATGTTGTTAGGAAGTGGTGCAATTTCATTCTTCCACATGTAACTGTCCAGTTTTCCCAACACCATTTGTTTGAAGAGAGACTGTTTTGTTTTTGTTTTTGTTTTCCATTGGATATTCTTCCCTGCTTTGTCCAAGATTCACTGTTCATTTCTCAGTTTTGTGTTCTTTTCTATTGATCTATGTGTCTGTTTTTCTGCCAGTATCATACTGCCATGATAACTACAGCTTTGTAATAAAACCTGAAGTCCAAATGCCTCCTGTTTTGTTTTTCTTTTTCAAGATTGCTTTGGCAATTTGGGTCCTTTGTGGTTCCAGACAAATTTTAGGATTCTTCTATCTCTGTGGAAAATGCTGGTGGCATTTTGATAGGAATTGTATTAAATGTAGATTGTTCTGTGTAGTATACATATTTTAATAATATTTGTGCTTCCAATCCATGAATATGGAATGTTTTCTTTTCCATGTCTTCATGTCATCTTCATTTCTTTCATCATTGTTTCTTAGTTTTCAGAATACAGATCTTCCACCTCTTTGGTTAGGTTGATTCCTATGTTGTCTTATTACTATTATTTTTTTATGCAATTGCATATGGGATAATTTCCTTGATTTCTCTTTCTGCTGCCTCACTATTGCTGTACATAAATGAGACAGATTTTTATATGTTGATTCTGTGTCCTGCAACTTTACTGAAATCATTTATCAGTTCTAGCAAATTTTGGGTGGAGTCTTTTGGATTTTCTATATATAGAGAGTATTATGTCATCGATGAATAGTGAAAGTTTGACTTCTTCCTTGACAATTTGGATGTCTTTCATGTATTTTTGTTGTCTGATTGGTGAGGCTAGGATTTCCAGTACTATGCTAAATAATAATGGTGAGAGAAGACATCCCTGCCTTCTTCCTGACCTTAGAGGAAAAGATTAGTTTTTCCCCATTGAGGTGATATTACTTGTGGGTTATTTTGTATATGGCCTTTATGATGTTGAGGTATGTTCCCTCTATCCCAACTTTCTTGAAGATTTTTTATGAGGAATGGATGTTTTACTCTGTCAAATGGTTTCTCTGTATCTGTTGAAACAAGTATATGTTTCTAATCTTTTCTTATATTCATCTGTTGTAGCCAATTGATTGATTGGTAAATACTGAACCACACTTGCAGGACAGGAATACATCCCATTTGATTATGATGAATGATTCTTTCAATGTACTTTTGGATTCAATATGCTAGTATTTTGTTAAGAACTTTTGCATTCATGTTCATCAGGGATATTGGCCTATAGTTTTGTTTTTAGTGGAGTCTTTGTCTGGTGTTGGTATCAGGGTACTACTTCCTTCATGGAATGAATTTGGACATTTCCCTTCCTTTTCTGCTTTTTGGAATAGTTTGAAAAAAATAGGTGTTAACACTTTTTTAAATGTTTGTTTGAATTCCCCTGTAAAGCTATCTGGCCCTGGACTTTTCTTTGGATATTTTTGACTACTGATTCAATTTCTTTGCTCTTTTCTAGTCTGTTAAAGTTTTCTATTTCTTCCTGTATCAGTTTTGGTAGCTCATATATTTCTAGGAATTTATCCTTTTCTTCCCGGTTGTCCAATTTTTTGTCATATATTTTTTCATAATATTCTCTTATAATTGTTTGTATTTCTATGGTGATATTTGTTATTTCTCGTCTGTCAATAGGGATTTTATTTATTTGCGTCCTTTTCCTTTTCTTCTTGATAGGTCTGGTTAGGGGTTGATCAATTTATTGATTTTTTTTTCTTTAAATAACCAGCTCCTGGTTTCAATGATCTATTCTCCTAGGTATTTTTGTTTTTGTTTTTTATATATTTTTAGTATCTATATCATTTATTTCTGCTCTAATCTTTGTTATTTCCATTCTTCTGTTGGCTTTAGTTTGTTTATTGTTCTTTACTTACTATTTTAGATGGGTTGTTTATTTGAGATTTTTCTTGCTTCTTGAGATAGGCCTGTATTGTTATATACCTCCTCCTTAGGACAACTTTTGCTGCATCTCAAATGTTTTGGACCATCGTGTTTTCATTTTGAAAAATTTCCATGTATGTTTATTTCTTCGATTTCCTGTTTGACCCATTCATCATTTAGTAGCATGATGTTTAACTGCCATATATTTGTGGTCTTCCCAGATGTTTTTCTTTTGGTTGACTTCAAACTTCATAGCATTGCAGTCAGAAAATATACTTGGTATAATCTCCATCTTTTGGTAAGTCTTGAGGACTAACTTGTGACCTCGTATGTGATCTATTGTGGAGAATGTCCCATGTGCTAATGAAAATAATGTGAATGAAATGTTCTGAATGTATCTGTTAAGTCCATCTGGTTCACCGTGTCACTAAATGCCATTGTTTCCTTGTTAATTTTCTGCTTAGATGATCTATCCATTGCTATAAGTGGAGTATTCAAGTCCCCTCCTATAGTTTTATTATTATCAATGGTTACTTTACATTTGTTATCAATTATTGTATATATTTGGATTCCACCATATTGGGTGCATAAATATTTACAAATGTTATATCTTCTTGTTGGATTGTCCCCTGTATTATGATACAGTGTATTTTCTCATCCTTTGTTACAGACTTTGGTTTAAAATATAGTTTGTCTTATATAAGTATTGAAACTCTTGCTTTCATTTGACTTACATTTGTATGAAAAAATGCTTCTCCATCCCCTCACTTTCAATTAGCAGGTGTCTTTATGTCCGAAATGAGTCCTTTGTAGGTAGATCTTTTTTTTCTTTTTTTCATCCATCTTGAAACCCTATGTCTTTTGATTGGAGTGTTTAGTCCAATTACATTGAGAATAATTATTGATATATATGTACTTAGTGCCATTTTATTATTTGTTTTATTATTTTTTTCTGGAGATTTTCTCTGTTCCTTTCTGGTCTTTGTCACTTTTGGTCTTTCCAACTCAAAGAGTCCCCTTTGATATTTCTGGCAGGGGTTATTTTAGTAATCACAAGCTCTTTTAGTTTTTATTTGTCTGGGAAAGTCTCTCTCTCTTTCTGTTCTAAATGACAGCTTTGTTGGATACCATATTCTTGACTCCACATTTTTCCCATTCAGCACGTTGAATATATAATTCTACTCCTCTGACTTGCCTACTTTCTTTGGAGAGATCTGCAGCTAGTCTTACAGGTCTTCCCTTGTTAGTTAGGGGCTTCTTTTATCTTGTTGCTTTTAGGATTTTTACTTTGTCCCTATATTGTACAAATCAACTACAGTATGTCTTGGTGTTGGTCTGCTTTTGTTGATTTTGATAAGAGTTCTCTTTGCCTCTTGGATTTGGAGGTCTGTTTCCTTTTCCAGATTAGGGAAGTTTTCAGTTCTTATTTCCTCAAATAAGCTGTCTTCCCTCCTTTCTCACTTCTTCATTTGGGACTCCCATGATACAAATGTTATTACATTTGATGGAGTCACTGAGTTCCCTAAATTTATTATCACAATTCCTAATGCTTCTTCTCTCTTTTGTTCAGCTTCATTATTTTCCATTATTCTATTTTATATACCACTTATTCATTCATATGCTTCTTTCATCCTTGTGGATATTATGTTAAGTCTATTTTGTATCTCAATTATTGTATTTTTCATTTCTGATTTTTTAAAAACTGTACCTTTGCAGTCAGGGTTTCCATAGTGTCTTCCATTATTTTCTCAAGCCCAGTGTGTATCCTAATGATTTTTCTTTAAATTCACCATCCCTTGTATTACTGACATCTGTTTCACTTAGATGTCTGTCCTTGACCTTTTCTTCTTCTTTCATTTGGGAGATTTCCTCCATCTTGGCATTTTTTCTAGGTCTCTGTCTTCTTTTATGTGTTAGAAAACCCTGTTATTCTTTCTGCTCCTGAGACTGATGGCTTTATGAAAAAGTCATATAGTGCCCAGGGCGTGGTGCCTCAGGGTGTGTCTTTGGTTTGTGCTGCGTGCACTCTGCTGTTGTATTTTGGTTACTCTATGAGTCAGGTCAGTTGTATGCAGAGGCAATTCTTGCCTGCAGTTGGAAGTGTGGTGAGTTTTAACTCAGTGTGCATTTGTCTGTTTCTTAAGTGAGACTTGATACTACTTTCACTAGAACTGGAAACTTGGAGAATTCTATGTTCAGTAAATGTGGTGCTTGTGGGAGTTTGTGCTGATATTCTGGGGGATACGCCCACTGCAATAGTCCTTAGTTACACTTTCTTGAGAGAAGCAGTACCAGAAAAGTGCAAAGGGAAGATATTTAGTGTTAAGCAGTTTAGGCAGCCAGTATTAGAGCTGTGCTGTTTACTGAGGTTGGTTTTATTGAATGGAAAGTGAGTGAAATGGTGACAGCCAGCTCCTTTGTCCCTAGAGAAGGGTGTTTGTTTGCTGTTATCAGGGAAGCATTCCTACAAGATCAAATAATTTCCCTTTGTACATCCATGGAATTTTTCAGATTACTATGGTCATGTCATCTATCCCAGGTTGTTTGCCTGCCTAGAGAAGAACAGTGCACTTTGGGCTCTATCCCAGCTAAGACTTTTGACTTTAAAACTCCAAAGTTTAGGGACACACTGTGGTAGGGGCTTGTGCTGGTCTTCTGTGGGACAGTCTTGCAGTTCTTGGACAGGTTCCCCCTTGATGGAGAAGGGAAGTAGTGCCAGAGCATAGGGGCATGGGATTTGAGTAAAACAGGCTAAAGAGTCAGTTTCCAGTTTAACTGCATTCAGCAGCTATCTCTGTGCCTATGCTGAGGGCAGGTTATGGATAAGGTGCCTTCCAGCTTTTGTCTCCAGAGAAGTGTCTATGTGAATGCCACCTCCCACAGATGTGCTCCAAGAAGAATGAAGTCTCTTCCTGTGTGCCTTAGGTGATCTTCACATTTTGCTGTCTGCACAGGGGTTACTTATTTACCTCCTGTCTAGGACTAGGTAAGTGCCCTCAGGTCTCCATCTGAACCAAGGCTGCCGACCTCTAAAACTCTGGTCTTTGCACCTCATTGGTTACAAAAACTCATGAAAAACAGCCCCTCTAATTTTCCCAGGCAATGGATTTGGGTAAGTGCTCTCTTTGTGCATATCCTTGTTTGATCCATTCTCTCTTGCCTTTCTCCATGACAAAGGCTCCCTCTTGTCTGCAGCACCACAATCCATTTCTGTTTCAAACCACATCTCTATACTTCCTACCTTCCATAATGTGGCCTCTTCTCTCCCTCTATTTGTGCAGTTTATTCTTTCAGTTCTCAGATTGATTTCTTGTATATCCAGAATGATTTGACAGTTGTCTAGTCATGTTTGAGGGATGAAATAAGCCTAGGATCTTCCTACTATGCCACCACCTTAGTTTTCCCTATGAGTTCTTTATATATTTTGGATATTAACTTCTTATCAAATAAATGACTTGCAGGTATTTTCTCCCATTCCATAGCTTGTCTTTTTATTTTGTTGATTTTTTTTTGCTGTTTCCTGTACCCTTTTAAATTTAAATAAAGGTTTTCTTTTAAACAAGTGGACACTACATTAATAGTGGTACTACATGAGTCTTGATTAAGAACACAACTGAGATTATCTTGATGATGTGACTACAGAAAACTATCTTAGAAAAATCCCATAAAAATATACATATTCATATCTCTGTAAATTGGTTGTCAATTCATCACAACTAAATAACTTCAGTGAGAAACCTATGTAAAATAATTGTATTTTAATAACAGCACAATGTTAAATGTATATTAATATAGGTTCCTAATTGTTAAAATTTGGAAATAATTTCTTTTTTATGTTTATTTATTTATTTTGAGAGAGACGGGGGTGAACAAGAGTGGGGAAGGGGCAGAGACAGAGGAAGAGAGAGACAATCCCAAGCGGGCTCTGCACTGTCAGTGCACAGACTGACATGGGACTTGAACCCATACACCATGAGATCATAACCTGAGCTGAAACCAAGATTTAGACACTCAATTGACTGAGCCACCCAGGTGTCCCTAAAATTTGGTAATAACTTCTAAATTTGTTCTTGATAAAATTTCTCTCCTGTCCTTTTGGTTGTTTCCAAATATACCCCATCTCAGGTTTAAATCAAATTGAGTTAAAATACTCTCTCATTTGTTAAAGTGTATTGCTAGAATGGTAACACATTCTAGTAATTTAAGTAGAGGATAGAATATGATAAAATTTTAGAATTTATTTTAGTGAGGATGTGGAGAAAAAGTAACCCTAATGCACTACTGGTGGGAAAGTAAATTGGTACAGCCACTGTGGATAATGGTACAGAGATTTCTAAAAAAAATATAAATGGAAATACCACATAATACAATATTTCCACTGCTGGTATTTACCCAAATAAAATGAAAACACTAACTAAAAAAATATACGTAACCTCTGTTTACTGTAGCATTATTTACAATAACCAAGATATTGAGGCAACATAAATGCCCATTGATAGATGAATGGACAAAGAAATGTGATTTATATAAATAAATGAGAAAAAAAGCACATTTTCATTATATATGTATATAATGAAATATTACACAACCATAAAAATGGATTAGGTCTTGATATGTTTAACAACATGGATGGAACAAAAGGTCATTATGCTAAGTTAAATAAGTGAGAAAGGTAAATTACTTATTATTTCACTAATATATGGAATCTCAAAAAATAAATAAATAAACAAACAGATTCAGACCTATAAATATAGAGAACAAACTGATGGTTTCTGAAAAGAAGAGGGGTGAGGGGTTTGGCAAAATGGGTTTAGGTGAATAGAAGATTCAGGTTTCCAGTTGTGGAATAAATAACACATAAGAATAAAAGTCACAGCATATTGAACATAATCAATGATATTGTAATACCATTGTATGGTGACTGAAGGTAGCTACCCTTCTCATGAGCATAGCATAATATTTACATTTGTCAGATCACTATGTTGTACAACCAAAACTAATATTACACTGTGTGTCAACTATTCCTAAATAAAAAACTTAAAAACAAAACGAAAAAAACCCATAAAAATTCAATTTTGATACATCCTTGCTTTATTTTCATTATGGTAAAAATTAACCTAACAACATATGGAATATAGGATCAGAGACCTGTAAATAAACATGATCTTAACTGAAACCAGTAGAAGAGATGCCAGGTCTATTTATGGCTTAACAGAGGACAATAACTGTGTTGAAAAAGAGGAAGCAATCTCCAAAAATAAATGTGGAGATTAGTGAGATGAATAAGGGCAGAATATTTGGGCCATGGGGTGTTTTTCTAGTACTCCTCAAATTACACTGCCTACATAAGGGGCCACCATGAGGAGTCCAGAGACAAGACTGAAGCACTACTGTCACTGGGTTTGAAAGCAAATATTGGTGGGCAACACTGCCCTTAGGTATCTGGACTTTACCTTAACATAAGTATTTCCCCAGTATGGAGAAAAAGCTAGCTTTTATGAAACTACTAAACACCTAATTATTGACCAAAGGAATAAACATGCCACACACATACACACACACACACACACACACACACACACTTTCTATGAATAAGTAGCTAGCATATGAGAACTAAGGGTACAGGTTTTTTATATTATTATTATTACTAAAAGTACAGTTTTGGTAAGCAAGTTTTTCTAATTTAGTTACAAAATACTAACATAATCTATGGCTTACTGGTTATGCTATTATTACAACATTTATTACACTTCATCTTACTTTACAGTTATTGTTATACATACGTTATGCTCTCTGCTATAATGTAAGCAACAGTTGATTTACAGATCATCCTCTCTGTCAAGGTACGTTGGATATATTATGCTTTATAAATATATATTGAATATATTAATTAAGTAGTAGTTTTTTTTTTAATTTTTTTTTCAAGGTTTATTTATTTTTGGGACAGAGAGAGACAGAGCATGAACGGGGGAGGGGCAGAGAGAGAGAGGGAGACACAGAATCGGAAACAGGCTCCAGGCTCCGAGCCATCAGCCCAGAGCCTGACGCGGGGCTCGAACTCACGGACCGCGAGATCGTGACCTGGCTGAAGTCGGATGCTTAACCGACTGCGCCACCCAGGCGCCCCTTAAGTAGTAGTTTTAAGGGAATTTTTACCTTTACATAATTTTTGTTTTCCAGAAATGAAAGGGATTTACAGTAGTATGCTTTTTTGACTTTCATTTACTGTTTTGGATCAGTGTAAAAAGCTTGCAGTCAGAATTACTTTAGCTTAACAGTAAGAAAGACATCTTGACATACAAAACTGAATCTAAAAGGAGTGTAAAATAAAACACCTCTAAAAAATGAGCAAGAGACAGCTAGTAGGAAGGTGCAAGACTCAAAGTATCTTAGCTAAGGTCAACATAACAGAATTTTCATGGTTGTTTGTTGTAGAAAACATTCTTTCAATGCCTCATTAAGTGCTTCTGGAACAAAGGTTGGCAAACTATGCCCTGTGAGCCAAATTCAGCCAGCCATCTGTTTTGTATAGTTAGTGAGCTAGAAATGGATTTTACACTTTAAAATAATTAACAAAATCAAAAGGACACAGGAAAATTATATGTAATTTCACGATGTCCATAAATATGGTTTCATTGGAACACTGTAACACTCATTCATTTATATGTTATTTATGGCTGCTTTCACACTAAAGTCAGTTGAGTAGTTACAATAGAGACTGGATGGATTGAAAAGCCCAAAATATTTGCTGCCACTTTTGTACTTATTTTATATTTAGTTTGATTTTACAACAACCCAAATAGCACAATCATGTATTAAAATGGACCATTAAATTTCTTATTCCATCCACTGCTTGGATGACTAGAAAATGTTACCTGCTAAACTTTACC
Source organism: Lynx canadensis (assembly GCF_007474595.2). Taxonomy (NCBI): domain Eukaryota; kingdom Metazoa; phylum Chordata; class Mammalia; order Carnivora; family Felidae; genus Lynx; species Lynx canadensis. Next base: position 71,167,466 of record NC_044321.2, on the reverse strand, counting down.
ATTCTAGATATCCAGTTCAGCAAATGTGGAAAAGATGTTTGTTATTGACTCAATTATAAAGACATGTGAAAATCTTCTCAAATGAGAAATGAAATGAAGGCCTTGGTAAAATAACAATGGCTTATACTTACTATAAAATAAGTAACTGAATGATTAAGCAATGACTATATAATTAGGAGGCAGTTTTTATCACATACAAGAAACTATAGTATGCTCAACAATCTGCATATGATAAATGAGTTATGATGCAAATTGTTCAAAATGTAAAATGATAATGTTAATATTTACTTAACACTTATATGTGAGGCACTGTTCCAATAAATTTATATTTATTGCTTCAGTTAATCTTCCACACAACCATATGAGATAGGTGCACATGGTTTTCTCATTTTAAAAATGAGAGTAAATGAGGCACAAAGAGATTGAATAATTCACTTGAAGTCATAAGATAAATAGGTAGAAAAATTTGTCTTTTAATTCTGATACTCTGACTCCAGAGTGTACCCTCTCATGCTTTTTTATATAGGGTGTGGTAGAAAAATGCCGCAGGACACAAACACACAACTTAGGTTGGGTGTGGAGCCATAAATAGCTTTTAATTTTCCAGAAAACAATGGGCATTATAGAACCGGTTTGCATGATTGGAAGACAAATTCTATTGCTCGTGTCAACTATTTTTTTTTCAGTATATTAGCAATTTCATCACTGTGCTTTTTAATTTCCATTAGTTTTGTAAAGCAAATCATTTCTAATAGTTTGAACAAATTGAGTACAAACTGAGGTAGACTGCAAAAATAATGATTCTTTTAGGGAGAAGAAACCCTAGACTACAAAATCACACTTTGCTGCCCATAACAATTACCAATTATTCTCTTTTTGCAGTCGGCAGCGTAAGGCAGTTCAAGAGATAGGAGGAAAACTGTTTTGAATTCAGCAAAGCAGCAAGAGAGTCTTGTTATGCACAAGGTTAAGTCTGAGGCTTTCCGTGATACCTGTTTAAAATTCACAGCCATTGACTGACTAAACAATACTGACAAATTCCCATTGCTGCTTTCACTCACAGCTCAATCTAAAAATCAACCATGTATATTTTTATAACTACATTATTTTGGATGTTTTGTAGAGAGGTGGCAAATTATGAAAAAATAATAAAAATAGGGTATTTAGTATTGTTGAAGCCTCCCCCCACACACAAATCATTGAGTATGAAAATCAGATACATCAATAAAAAAATAAAGAAATTACAATGAACATGATGTTTTAGCAAAAGACATAAAACTACTTTCCAAATGTGCAGGTGACATAAAAGGAACTGGAGACTTTGGGGAAAAATAGGAGCATATATTTAAAGAAAAACAATTACAAAAATTTAAATTGAGAAAAAAATAGTTTTGTCTCTCTTAATGCCCTCCATTCAATTCAGCAGATAGTGGATAATGATGAGAAGGCCTCAGGAGAAGACAATTCCAGAGAAACCAGCATGAAAACAGTTTAACCCAAAAATGACTCAAGGTCTTAACATTACTAAGAACATATATATGTTATTACATGATACATGCATGTGCATATAAGTTATATATATATATATATATATATACATTATATATGAAGAAAATAATATGTATGTTCTTGGTTATTTTTTGAGTTTGCTAATCTCATTAAAATTATAAATTCTCGTATCTACTCTGCAGAACTTCTCTTCTAAAACTTTAATGTATATTTTAGCCATAATTATTTGAAAAATATGAAAATAAAATGAAAAATTTCCTGTGGTTTGTTTTATTTTAGTATTTAAAGTATCTATGCACTTTAATAAAATCTGAGAAAGTCAAAGTTTTGGGCAATAGTGTTCAGTAAGAAAAAATTCAAATAAAAGGTTAAGTGCAGCCTTGGGATCTGTGGTTTTGTCTCTTCTTTCCAAGTTTTCTTGCACAAATCCTTAAAATTTAAGAAGAGAAAGGGAAAGGAATGAGAGTGAAGGATATAGAATTAAGTGAAGCTCATAGTCAAAAACATATGAATAGTATACTGTGGCAGAATTTCAGGCTTTACCTTATATTTCATCATGGAGCTTCAGCAGGCTACCACAAAATAAACCTCTTCCTTAAAGAAATGCAATAAAGTGAGTTCATATTTTGACTTCCCAAAGGTTATCAGTATGAACATACTAAATAAATACCTCTAAAAATCGGTGCCTCTTTTAATTAGGTATACTTATTATAGTAATAGTACTCCAAAAAGTTGATTTACTCTTTTTTCAAGGCCATTTATGTCACCTTAACTAAAGCTTCTACTTTGCTAATTAATTTACCATACCTAGAAAAAAATATTGAAATATAGTAGTTTCCAGAATTAAATATCAATAATCGTCATACTTTATATCCAGTTATATAGGTATGATAGATTGTTCCCCACACAACTCCGTATGCAACTCCCATCCACACAGAAATTCTTACTCCTGTTCATCCTCTCCTAGGAAAAGAAAAGAATCAAAATAGTAAAGAAAGAAAAAGAACAACTAGAAAAGGGAGGAAGAAAATCTCAAACATTGGAAAATCACAGAAGTTTAGATGTCTATACCTAGTATAGAATGGGAATCTGTAGTAAGACTCTCTTTTATTTCCAACATTGTTTGGAGCTACATACAGGACCGTAACTTTCCAGCACACCAGACTCACCTAGTTAAATGGGTGCCTCAAAAAGCATTTTTAAACAAAATTATCAAATAACTGATCTGAAGTAGTCTCCTATTTAATTCTTAGAATACCTGACATTAATTGTAAGATACATATCAGAATAAAGTTCCCCACAGCCTCCCTGTTCTGTTCATTTGTTTTTTGTTTTCATTAAGTAAAAAGAATGAAATTAGTTAATGAAGTAAAATCTGAAAGGCATACATAATATTTAAGCTAGTTAAGTTTTATTTAAGTATTTTATCAGTAATACAAATTATGTTTAATTAATTATACCCTGAGAAGAGGGCTTGGTTTTTAAAAGCTTAATCTTTTCTAGGAAGTGTGTGTGAATGTGTGTGTGTGTGTCTGTGTGTTTGTGTGTGTGTGTGTGTGTGTGTAGGTTGAATACTATTATGGGAACTTTAAGATGAAGGTCATAGAGTCATTCCTGTAATTTCTACTTAACGTTGAAAATCATGTGAATTATAAAAATAAAATCATCTGTAAAAATATTCTTTAGAATTCAAATTAATATTATAAATAAAATCATCTGGTGTTTTATTATATTGTCTCAATGTAGTCAAAAGGATTTGTTTTTGAAAGTCAAATTGCATCAAGTCAGTGATATTTTGGTTCCCTCATACTAACTAAAGCAAACAGACTGGGAAAATATCTAGATATCTGTAAGTTACTCTAATGGCTCTCTTATTGATGTGAGCACTGTTCTTATAAATTCCAGAGCCATTCTTCTTTTAAAGATAATGGAAGTAGGAAAGGGAAAATATAGTATTATATAGCAGAAATTATAGCAGAAATACTGACGTCTATGTATTTTACTTCTTTTTATCACAGACAAGCATCAAAGCAAGCCTTCTGGGAAATACCATTGTAACATAGTATTAGCAAGTGGAGTGAGTAACATAGTTTTCAACATAAAGGTATTTTAAAAATAAAATAAATAACAGCCTTAAATTCAATAAATAGTGTTTTATGTCATTATGTATAGCATTCTCACTACTATTTATAAAGCATTTAATGTGTTCTGTGCTTTAGAAGCCTTCAGGGTATTTTACTGATGGTATTGCATGCATCAGTAAAAATTAAGGAAACACATAAAAATACTAAAGGCAGAAGTAAGGGGACCCTGGGTTTTCCTTGTCCCTCAAACACAGTTGTATTGAGGTCGGATCATTTGAACAACCAGTAAATAGATCTGCAGACTGGTAGAAGAATCTTCATATTTAGAGGAAGACAGATTGGCAGGTGTAAGGTGTGTGGAAGTGAATGGTGGGGGGAGGAATAGCAGTGCTTTTGAGGGGAGTGAAATGTCCATGGGGAGGCAAAAGGAAGAGAAAGAAAGAGGGTTTGAGGAAGTGAGGCTTCGAGTTAGGAAAACCTCTCTAGACCACGAACTGGGGAGTGAGAATACTGAGTGTCCCAGTTCTTTTTTGCAAACAGCATTTGGAACTCAAACTCTGAGGTTTTACAAATTTGTGACTTTCTCTGGATTGCAGCTGTGATGCGTGTTTCTGGGGAGAGGGAAGATGGCCGTGGAGTGCACAGGATGGTGTACAGATCTCCAGGTTGCACTGGGAGAAAACATTCCCTTTCCTGGAATATTTTTGGAAGAGGGTTTATTGCCTCCTCAAAGACAAAAGACCCAGCAGGTGCCAGCAAAGAACTTTCATCATCAGGTGGAGAGGCCCTACTACAGAGAAGGGGAGCATATCCATGCAGTGCTAGATCCTTTAAGACTTTAGGTTTTGAATCCCAAACACGTGGCAAAGAAAAAAAATGTAGGAGAGTTATGTGTGTATTTATTGTAAGAGAGTGTATTGTAAGCCCTGGGAAAGTGAATGGGGTAATTGCTGAAACATCAGTGGTTTTCTGGTCTCAAGGCTGTCAAACACAATAGTATTACGAGAACAGAGCCACATGATCCTTCAGGAGCCAGTTAGGGAACAGACCCACTTTAATTGCCTGGCAGTCCTTGAAACTGCACATTTCCCCTGCATGCTTTCATGTAAACACCAGATGTGTGTTTGGTCTATGTCTGGAGGCTCTTTGTGTTTTCCTTCCATGCTTTGACATTATTTGATGTTTATACCTGGTGAACATGAAATAAAGACTATGTACAGTTTGCTGTTGCTGCTGTTTTGCTGGCAGAGGGAGCCCTGCAAGTCTTCTCAGTCTAAGTGTCTGATAATGCTTTCTTCAATGCATGGCTACTGTTATAGCACAGGGCAAACTGACTGCCCTCACTATTCTGTGAGGGTTGCCTGAACAGCAGAGATTGTGGACCCCTGGTCTGGGGACAACATGTTGGGGTGGCACCATTTCCCCCACAACACCAACACAGTGGGGATTCAGAAAGCAACACAGGACCCTAGTGGAGGCAGGACCTGCCTACACCCCTACCAGTGCCTGACAACTGCTTATTAACTGGGCAAGAATGACTCAGAGCCAATGCAGCTGGCCTCTCCTCCAGAAGACCAGCAAAGTCAGCATGCACCACGCACCAAGTGCATTGAAAATTGTGCCTCAAAACAGCACTGACAGTTTTTTTTGTTTCTTCCTTCTATTTTTTTTTTTCTTATGGAATCAGGCTCCAAGTTTCTTGTTTGTTTTTTACATTTCCTTTTGTCTTATTTTTTGGATCAAGCAATTTTTTTTATTATTTTCTTTTTCCTTCTTTTTTTTATTTTCTTTCCCTTAAAAAAACCTTTTCTTTCCTTTGTTTTTTTTATTGGAATCAATCTTATAGTTTTTTGATTCTCTGTTGTTTTGTTTTTGTTGTTCCCTTTACTCTTCTTTTGGGATCAGGCTCCCCCTTCAATTTTTTAAAGAGTTACCTTAACAAAGAAACTAAAACACACCTAGTTAAAAGTCCAAACACTCCACCAATGCAAGCATAGAGAAGCTCTTCAGAGGAATGACCACTGGGAAAGAGCAACCAAAACACAACAGCAGAGTGAATACAGCTTACACCAGACACACCTTCCTGGAGTGCCAGGCCCTGGACAGTGTATAACACCTTTTTAATATAGCAGTACTCTCAGGTGCAAGACACATAACAAGCTTTTAAAACACAGAAAAGACAGAAACAGTCAAAATGAAAACATAGAGAAATTCTCCCTAAAGGAAAGATCAAAGAGAAATCACAGCCAAGGATTTGTTCAAATCAATATATACAACAATACAAACAATATATGAAGAAGAAATTCAAGAAGCAGTCATAAGACTACTAGTTTGTGAGCACTCAAATATATAAATTGATTAATCACAAACATAAAAATTCAATAATAATAATAATAATAATACCATAAAATAGGAATATTTAATACCCCCCTTAACAGCAATGGACAGATCACTAAGCAGAAAAGCAACAAGGAAACAATGGCTTTGAATGATACACTGGACCAAATGGACTTAACAAATATATTCAGAACACTTTATCCAAAAGCAGCAGAATACACATTCTTCTTGAGTGCAGATGGAACATTCTCCAGAATAGATCACACACTGGGTCACAAATCAGCCCTCAACACACAAATAGATTGAGATCATACCACACATATTTTTTTTTTAATTTTTTTTTTCAACGTTTATTTATTTTTGGGACAGAGAGAGAGCATGAACGGGGGAGGGGCAGAGAGAGAGGGAGACACAGAATCGGAAACAGGCTCCAGGCTCCGAGCCATCAGCCCAGAGCCTGACGCGGGGCTCGAACTCATGGACCGCGAGATCGTGACCTGGCTGAAGTCGGACGCTTAACCGACTGCGCCACCCAGGCGCCCCCATACCACACATATTTTTAAATCACAACACTCTGAAACTTGAAATCAACAAGAAAAAATTTGGAAAGCCCTCAAATACGTGAAGGGTAAAACATCCTACAAAAGAATGAATAGGTTAACCAGAAAATTAAAGAAGAAATTTTTAAAAAATACATGAAATAAAATGAAAATGAAAACACAACAGTCCAAACCCTTTGGGACAAAGGAAAGGCAGTGATAAGAGGAAAATAATTTGCAACTCAAGAAGCAAGGAAGGACTCAAATGTACAATGTAACCTTAAACCTAAAGGAGATAGAAAAAAAGCAGCAGATGAAACCTATGCAATTCTTTAAAAAGTCCTCTCTAGGACGCTGGGCTCACCACGCGTCTTGCTGATCACTTAGATTCCACCTACACCTGCCTAAATAACCCAGAAAACCACCAGAAGACTAGCAGAACAGAGTCTCTGGAGCCAACCCAGATGAGAGGCCCACGGAAGTGGGTAGGAAGGGCGGAGAGGCAGTGTGCGCTACACAGACTGGCAGGAGGGAGCTGAGGAGAAAGGGCAGCCCACCAGCCAAGCAGAGCCCCTAAGTCTGGCTTGAAAAAGCGGAGGAGCCGGACAGACTGTGTTCCCACAGCAAGAGAGACTTGACATCTGGAAGGTTATAAGCTAACAGCTCTGCTCTCAGAATGGGAGGGCTGGAGGACAAGGGGAAAGAGAGTTGTTGAGCCCCAGACAACAGAGCTCAGCTTGGCAGGGAACAAAGGTGCTCGCCAGCGCCATCTCCCTCGCCCATCCCCAGCCAAAATCCCAAAGGGAACCAGTTCCCGCCAGGGAACTTGCTTGCACCGCGCAATCACCCAACACTGTGCTTCTGAGGATCCATCACTCTGGCGGGTCTGACTCCCTCCTGGTGCCGCAGGAACTCTCCAGAAGCGGATCTCTGAAGGAAAAGCAAGCTGAGCCTGCCCCTCCTGCCCCTGTGCACCCTGCCAATACACCCCAGCTAATACTCAAGATCCCCAGCACCACACGCCTGGCAGTGTGCAAGTAGCCCAGACGGGCCATGTCACCCCACAGTGAATCCCGCCCCTGGGAGAGGAAGAGAAGGCACACACCAGTCTGACTGCGGCCCCAGTGGTGGGCTGGGGGTAGACATCAGGTCTGACTGCGACTCCACCCACCAACTCCAGTTATACACCAGAGCACAGGAGAAGTGCCCTGCAGTCCCGCACTACTCCAGGGACTATCCAAAATGACAAAACGGAAGAATTCCCCTCAGAAAAATGTCCAGGAAATAACAACAGCTAACGAACTGAACAAAAATGATTTAAACAATATAACAGAAAGGGAATTTAGAATAATAGTCATAAAATTAATTGCTGAGCTTGAAAACAGTATAAAGGACAGCAGAGAATCTCTTGCTACAGAGATCAAGGGACTAAGAAACAGCAAGGAGGAGCTAAAAAAGGCTATCCATGAGCTGCAAAATAAAATGGAGACAAGCAGAGCTGGGACTGAAGAGGCAGAGGAGAGAATAGGTTAAGTAGAAGATAAAATTATGGAAAAAGAAGAAGATGAGAAAAAGAGAGATAAAAAAAATCCAGAAGTATGAGGGGAAAATTAGAGAATTAAGTGATGCACTAAAGAGAAATAATCAATGCATAATTGGGATTCCAGAGGAGGAAGAGAGAGGGAAAGGTGCTGAAGGTGTACATGAAGAAATCATAGCTGAGAACTTCCCGGATCTGGGGAAGGAAAAAGGCATGAAATCCAAGAGGCACAGAGATCTCCCTTCAGATGTAACTTGAATCAATCTTCTGCAGGACATATCAAGTGAAACTGGCAAAAAACAAGGATAAAGAGAAAATTCTGAAAGCAGCTAAAGATAAACGTGCTCTAACATGTAAAGGGACTGATCTCTCTACTGAAACTTGGCAGGCCAGAAAGGAATGGAAGGAGATCTTCAATGTGTTGAACAGAAAAAATATGCAGCCGAGAATCCTTTATCCAGCAAGTCTATCATTTAGAATAGAAGGAGAGATAAAGGTCTCCCCAAACAAACAAAAACTGAAGGAATTCGTCACCACTAAACCAGCCCTACAAGAGATCCTAAGGGGGACCCTATGAGACAAAGTACCAGAGACATCACTACAAGCATAAAACATACAGACATCACAATGACTCTAAACCCGTATCTTTCTATAATAACACTGAATGTAAATGGATTAAATGCGCCAACCAAAAGACATAGGGTATCAGAATGGATAAAAAAACAAGACCCATCTATTTGCTGTCTACAAGAGACTCATTTTAGACCTGAGGACACCTTTAGATTGAGAGTGAGGGGATGGAGAACTATTGATCATGCTACTAGAAGTCAAAAGAAAGCTGGAGTAGCCATACTTATATCAGACAAACTAGACTTTAAATTAAAGGCTGTAACAAGAGATGAAGAAGGACATTATATAATAGTTACAGGGTCTATCCATCAGGAAGAGCTAACAATTATAAATGTCTATGCGCCGAATACCGGAGCCCCCAAATATATAAAACAATTACTCATTAACATAAACAACCTTATTGATAAGAATGTGGTAATTGCAGGGGACTTTAACACCCCACTTACAGAAATGGATAGATCATCTAGACACACGGTCAATAAAGAAACAAGGGCCCTGAATGAGACACTGGATCAGATGGACTTGACAGATATATTTAGAACTCTGCATCCCAAAGCAACAGAATATACTTTCTTCTCGAGTGCACATGGAACATTCTCCAAGATAGATCATATACTGGGTCACAAAACAGCCCTTCATAAGTTTCCAAGAATTGAAATTATACCATGCATACTTTCAGACCACAATGCTATGAAGCTTGAAATCAACCGCAGGAAAAAGTCTGGAAAACCTCCAAAAGCATGGAGGTTAAAGAACACCCTACTAACGAATGAGTGGGTCAACCAGGCAATTAGAGAAGAAATCAAAAAATATATGGAAACAAACGAAAATGAAAATACAACAATCCAAATGCTTTGGGACACAGCGAAGGCAGGCCTGAGAGGAAAATACATTGCAATCTAGGCCTATCTCAAGAAACAAAAAAATCCCACATACAACATCTAACACATACCTAAAGGAAATAGAAGCAGAACAGCAAAGACAGCCTAAACCCAGCAGAAGAAGAAAATAATAAAGATCAGAGCAGACATAAACAATATAGAATCTAAAAAAACTGTAGAGCAGAACAACGCAACCAAGAGTTGGTTTTTTGAAAAAAATGAACAAAATTGACAAACCTCTAGCCAGGCTTCTCAAAAAGAAAAGGGAGAGGACCCAAATAGATAAAATCATGAATGGAAATGGAATTATTGCAACCAATCCCTCAGAGATACAAACAATTATCAGGGAATACTATGAAAAATTATATGCCAACAAATTGGACAACCTGGAAGAAATGGACAAATTCCTGAACACCCACACTCTTCCAAAACTCAATCAGGAGGAAATAGAAAGCTTGAACAGACCCATAACCAGCGAAGAAATTGAATCGGTTATCAAAAATCTCCCAACAAATAAGAGTCCAGGACCAGATGGCTTCCCAGGGGAGTTCTACCAGACGTTTAAAGCAGAGATAATACCTATCCTTCTCAAGCTATTCCAAGAAATAGAAAGGGAAGGAAAACTTCCAGACTCCTTCTATGAAACCAGTATTACTTTGATTGCTAAACCAGACAGAGACCCAGTAAAAAAAGAGAACTACAGGCCAATATCCCTGATGAATATGGATGCAAAAATTCTCAATAAGATACTAGCAAATCGAATTCAACAGCATATAAAAAGAATGATTCACCATGATCAATTGGGATTCATTCCTGGGATGCAGGGCTGGTTCAACATTCTCAAATTAATCAACGTGATACATCACATTAACAAAAAAAAAAGAGAAGAACCATATGATCCTGTCAATCGATGCAGAAAAGGCCTTTGACAAAATCCAGCACCGTTTCTTAATAAAAACCCTTGAGAAAGTCGGGATAGAAGGAACATATTTAAAGATCATAAAAGCCATTTATGAAAAGCCCACAGCTAACATCATCCTCAACGGGGAAAAACTGAGAGCTTTTTCCCTGAGATCAGGAACACGACAGGGATGCCCACTCTCACCGCTGTTGTTTAACATAGTGCTGGAAGTTCTAGCATCAGCAATCAGACAACAAAAGGAAATCAAAGGCATCAAAATTGGCAAAGATGAAGTCAAGCTTTCGCTTTTTGCAGATGACATGATATTATACATGGAAAATCCGATAGACTCCACCAAAAGTCTGCTAGAACTGATACATGAATTCAGCAATGTTGCAGGATACAAAATCAATGTACAGAAATCAGTTGCATTCTTATGCACTAACAATGAAGCAACAGAAAGACAAATAAGGAAACTGATCCCATTCACAATTGCACCAAGAAGCATAAAATACCTAGGAATAAATCTAACCAAAGATGTAAAGGATCTGTATGCTGAAAACTATAGAAAGCTTATGAAGGTAATTGAAGAAGATTTAAAGAAATGGAAAGACATTCCCTGCTCATGGATTGGAAAAATAAATATTGTCAAAATGTCAATACGACCCAAAACTATCTACACATTCAATGCAATCCCAATCAAAATTGCACCAGCATTCTTCTCGAAACTAGAACAAGCAATCCTAAAATTCATATGGAACCACAAAAGGCCCTGAATAGCCAAAGGAATTCTGAAGAAGAAAACCAAAGCAGGAAGCATCACAATCCCAGACTTTAGCCTCTACTACAAAGCTGTCATCATCAAGACAGCATGGTATTGGCACAAAAACAGACACACAGACCAATGGAAGAGAATAGAAACCCCAGAACTAGACCCACAAACGTATGGCCAACTCATCTTTGACAAAGCAGGAAAGAACATCCAATGGAAAAAAGACAGCCTCTTTAACAAATGGTGCTGGGAGAACTGGACAGCAACATGCAGAAGATTGAAATTAGACCACTTTCTCACACCATTCACAAAGATAAACTCAAAATGGATAAAGGACCTAAATGTGAGACAGGAAACCATCAAAACCTTAGAGAAGAAAGCAGGAAAAGACCTCTCTGACCTCAGCCGTAGCCATCTCTTACTCGACACATCCCCAAAGGCAAGGGAATTAAAAGCAAAAGTGAATTACTTGGACCTTTTGAAGATGAAAAGATTCTGCACAGCAAAGGAAACAACCAACAAAACTAAAAGGCAACCAACGGAATGGGAAAAGATATTTGCAAATGACATATCGGACAAAGGGCTAGTATCTAAAATCTATAAAGAGCTCACCAAACTCCACACCCGAAAAACAAATAACCCAGTGAAGAAATGGGCAGAAAACATGAATAGACACTTCTCGAAAGAAGACATCCAGATGGCCAACAGGCACATGAAAAGATGTTCAGCGTCGCTCCTTATCAGGGAAATACAAATCAAAACCACACTCAGACACCACCTCACGCCAGTCAGAGTGGCCAAAATGGACAAATCAGGAGACTATAGATGTTGGAGAGGATGTGGAGAAACGGGAACCCTCTTGCACTGTTGGTGGGAATGCAAATTGGTGCAGCCGCTCTGGAAAGCAGTGTGGAGGTTCCTCAGAAAATTAAAAATAGACCTACCCTATGACCCAGCAATAGCACTGCTAGGAATTTACCCAAGGGATACAGGAGTACTGATGCATAGGGGCACTTGTACCCCAATGTTCATAGCAGCACTCTCAACAATAACCAAATTATGGAAAGAGCCTAAATGTCCATCAACTGATGAATGGATAAAGAAATTGTGGTATATATACACAATGGAATACTACGTGGCAATGAGAAAAAATGAAATATGGCCTTTTGTATCAACGTGGATGGAACTGGAGAGTGTGATGCTAAGTGAAATAAGCCATACAGAGAAAGACAGATACCATAGTGTTTCACTCTTATGTAGATCTTGAGAAACTTAACAGGAACCCATGGGGGAGGGGAAGAAAAAAAAAAGAGGTTAGAGTGGGAGAGAGCCAAAGCATAAGAGACTGTTAAAAACTGAGAACAAACTGAGGGTTGATGGGGGGTGGGAGGGAGGGGAGGGTGGGTGATGGGTATTGAGGAGGGCACCTTTTGGGATGAGCAGTGGGTGTTGTTTGGAAACCAATTTGTCAATAAATTTCATATATATATATATATATATATATATATATATATATAAAGAATTGATCTAAACAGATATAAGCAATATAACTGAACAAAAATTTAGAATAATATTCATAAGACTAATAGCTGAGCTTGAAAAAATAGCATAGAAGACATCAGAGAATCTCAGCATAGAGACATGCAGAGAATCTCAGCATAGAGACATGCAGAGATCCAGTAACTAAAAAAGTCATGATGAATTTAAAAATGCTATAAATGAGGTGTAAAATACAATGGAGTCAGTCACAGTTTGGATTGAAGAGGCAGAGAGGAGAATAGGTGAATTAGAATGTAAAAAAAATGGAAAAAGAGGAAGCTGAGAAAAACAGAGATAAAAAATTCTGGATTATGAGGGGAGAATTAGAGAACTAACTGATGCAATTCAACAGAACAATGTCCATATCATAGGAATTCCAGAAGAAGAAGAGAGAGAGAAAGGGGCTGAAGGTGTACTTGAACAAATCATAGCTGACAACTTCCGCAATCTGGGAAAGAGAAACTGAAATCCATGAGACACAGAGAACTCCCTTCAGACGTAACTTGAATCGGTCTGCTGCACAACATATCATAGTGAAACTGGAAAAATACAAAGATAAAGAGAATTCTGAAAGCAGCTAGGGATAAATGGGCCTTAACATACAAAGGTAGAAGCATAAGGATAATAGCAGACCTAGCTACTGAAACTTGGTAGCCAGAAAAGAATGGCAGGAAAACTTCAATGTGATGAACAGGAAAAATATGCAGCCAAGAATCCTTTATCCAGCAAGCCTGTAATCAGAATAGAAGGAGAGATAAAGGTTTTCCCAAACAAACAAAAACCAAAGTAATTCATAACCACTAAACCAGCCCTACAAGAGATTCTAAGGGTGATTATGTGAGTATAATGTTGCAAGGACCACAAAGTACCAGAGACATTACTATAAGCATGAAACCTACACATAACACAATGACTCTAAACCCATATCTTTCAATAATAACACTGAATGTAAATGGACTAAATGTTCCAATCAAAAGACATAGGCTATCAGAATGGATTAAAAAAAAAGACAAATCTATTTGCTGTCTACAAGAGAATCATTTCAGACCGGAGGACACTTTCAGATTGAAAGTGAGGGGATGGAGAACTATCTATCATCCTACTGGAAGTCAAAAGAAAGCTGCAGAGCCCTACATATATCAGACAAACTACTTTTAAAGTAAAGTCTGTAAAAAGAGATGAAGAAGGGCATTATATAATAATTATAGGGTCTACCCATCAGGAAGAGTTCACAATTATAAATGTCTATGCACCGAATTCAAAAGCACCCAAATATATAAAACAATTAATCACAAACATAAGCAAATTATTGATAAGAATGTGGTAGTTGCAAGGGAATTTAATACTCCACTTACCACAATGGAGAGATCATCTAGACACAGAATCAGTAAAGAAAAAATGGTGTGAATGATACACTGAACCAGATGGACTTGACAGATATATTTAGAACTCTACATCCCAAAGCAACAGAATATACTTTCTTCTTGAGTGCACATGGAACATCTCCAAGATAGATCACATACTGGGTCACAAAACAGTCCCCAATAAACACAAAAGAATTGACATCATACCATGCACACTTTCAGATCACTATGCTATGAAACTTGAAATCAACCACAGGAAAAAGTCTGGAAAACCTCCAAAAGCATGGAGGTTAAAAAACATCCTACTAAAGAACAAATGCATCAACCAGGCAATTAGAGAATAAATTAAAATGAAAATTCAACAATCCAAACCCTGTGGGATGCAGCAAAGGCAGTCCTAAGAAGAAAATACATTGCAATCCAGGCTTATCTCAAGACAGAAGAAAAATCCCAAATAAATAATCTAACAGCACACCTAAAGGAACTGAAAGCAGAACAGCGAAGACAACTGAAACGCAGCAGAAGAGGAGAAATAATAAAAATCAGAGCAGAAATAAACATTATAGAATTCAAAAAAGAAAAAAAAAACCAGTAGAACAGATCAATGAAACCAAGAGGTTTTTTTTTTTTTGAAAAATGAACAAAATTGATAAACATCTAGCTAGGTTTCACAAAAAGAAAAGAGAGAGGACCCATGTAGATAAAATCACAAAAGAAAATGGATTTATTACAAACAATCCCTCAGAAATACAAGAAATTATCAGGGAATACTATGAAAAATATTCCAACAAACTGGACAACCCAGAAGAAATGGACAAGTCCCTAAATACCCACACACTACCAAAGCTCAAATGGGAAGAAGTAGAAAATTTGAAGACCCGTAACTAGTGAAGAAATTGAATCAGTCATCAAAAATCTCCCAACAAATAAGAATCCTGGACCAGTTGGCTTCCATGGAGAATCCTACCAGACATTTAAAGCAGAGTTAATATCTCTCCTTCCCAAGCTGTTCCAAAAAATAGAAACTAAGGAAAACATCTGGACTCATTCTATGAAGCCAGCATTACTTTGATACCCAAACCAGACAGAGACCCAGAACAAAAAATGAAAAAAAAAGAACAACAGGCCAATATCCCTGATGAATATGGATGCAAAAATTCTCAACAAGATTATAAAGAATTAAATTCAACAGAATATAAAAAGAATTATTCACCATGATCAAGTGGGATTCATTCCTGGGCTGCAGGGCTGGTTCAATATTCACAAATAAATCAATGTGATACATCACTTAAAAGAATGGATAAGAACCATATTATTCTGTCAATAGATGCAGAAAAAGCATTTGAAAAAATACAGCATACTTTCTTGATGAAAACCCTCAAGAAAGTTGGGATAGAAGGCATATACTTAAACATCATAAAAGCCATTCATGAAAATCCCACAGGTAATATCATCCACAACAGGGAAAAACTGAGAGATTTCCCCCTGAGATCAGGAACACGACACAGATGTCCATTCTCACCACTGGTGTTTACCATAGTATTTGGAAGTCCTAGCATCAGAAATCAGACAACAAAATGAAATATAAGGCATCCAAATTGGCAAAGATGAAGACAAACTCTCACTTTTCACAGACGTCATGATACTTTACATGCAAAACCCTACAGAAAGTACCAAAAGTCTGCTAGAATTAATACATGAAATCAGCAATGTCTCAAGGTAGAAAATCAATATACAGAAATCTGTTGCATTTTTATGCACCAATAATGAAGCAACAGAAAGAGAAATAAAGAAATGGATCCCATTTACAATTGCACCAAGAAACATAAAACACCTAGGAATCAACCTAACCAAAGAAGTAAAAGATCAGTATGCTGAAAACTATAAAAATCTTATGAAAGAATTTGAAGAAGATACCGAGAAATGGAAAAAAAAAAATCCATGCTCATGGATTGGAAGAATAAATATTGTTAATATGTCAGTACTTCCCAAAGCAATCTACATATTCATGCAATCCCAATCAAAATTGCACCAGCATTCTTCTCAAAGCCAAAACAAACAGCCCTAAAATTTGTATGGGCCTACAAAAGACCCCGAATAGCCAAAGTCATATTGAAGAAGAAAAAAACCAAACCAGGAGAAAACACAATCCCAGACTTTAGCCTTTACTACAAAGCTGTAATCATCAAGAAAGTATGGTATTGGCACAAAAACAGACACAATGGAATAGAATAGAGAACCCAGAATTGGACCCACAAATGTATGGCAAACTAATCTTTGACAAAGCAGGAAAGAATTCCAATGGAAAAAAGACAGTCTCTTTAACAAATGGTGCTGAAAGAACTGGACAGCAACATGCAGAAGAATGAAACTAGACCACTTTCTTACACCATACACAAAAATAAACTCCAAATGGATGAAGGATCTGAATGTGAGACAGGAAACCATCAAAACCCTAGAGGAGAAAGCAGGGAACAACCTCTTTGACCTTAGCTGCAGCAATTTCTTACTCAACATATCTCCAAAGGCAAGGGAATTAAAAGCAAAAATGAACTATTGGGACCTCATAAGATAAAAAGCTTCTGCAGTGCAAAGTAAACAATCAACAAAAATAGAAGGCAACCGACCGAATGGGAAAATATATTTGCAAATGACATATGGGAATAAGGGCTAGCATCTAAAATCTATAAAGAACTCACCCAGAAAACAAGTAATCCAGTGAAGAAATGGGCAGAACACATGAATAGTTACTTTTCCAAAGAAGACATCCAGATGGCCAACAGACACATGAAAAGATGCTCAACATCACTCCTCATCAGGGAAATACAAATCAAAACCACAGTGAGATACCATCTTATGCCAGAGTGGCTAAAATGAACAAATCAGGAGACTCTAGGTGCTGGCGAGGATGTGGATAAACAGGAACCCTCTTGCACTTCTGGTGGGAATGCAAACTGGTGGAGTCACTCTGGAAAACAGTGTGGAGGTTCCTCAAAAAATTAAAAATAGAACTACCCTATGACTCAGCAATAGCACTGCTTGGAATCTACCCAAAGGATACAGAAGTTCTGATGCATAGGGGCACTTGTTCCCAAGTGTTTATAGCAGCACTTCCAACAATAGCCAAATTATGGAAAGAGCCTAAATGTCCATCAACTGATGAATGGATAAAGAAGATGTGGTTTATATATACAGTGGAATACTAATTGGCAATGAGGAAGATGGAAATCTGGCCATTTGCAGCAACGTGGATAGAACTGTAGGGTATTATGCTAAGTGAAATAAGCCAGGCAGAAAAAGACAATACCGTATATTTTCACTTGCATGTGATTCTGGAGAAACTTAACCAAAGACCATGGGGGAGGGAAAGGCGGAAAAAAAAAAACAAAAAGTTATGGAGAGGGAGGGAGGCAAACCATAAGAGACTCTTAAGGACTGAGAACAAACTAAGGGTAGATGGGGGTCAGGGAGAGGGGAAAGTGGGTGATGGGCTGGAGGAGGGCACTATTTGCAATGAGCACTGGGTGTTGTATGGAAAATAATTTGTCAATAAATTATATTAAAACACAATGACGTGAGTGGTATCCAGATGTATCCAGGGGATAAGATAAACTTAGGGTCCTCCCACTCTGCCATCTTCTCCTACCTCCCCCACGTCTGATAGTTTTAAGAAACATGATCACTGGTTTTGCTCTCTTCCAGTGCAAATTATAGACATATGTAAATATTGTGTCAATATATTGATTTGGAAAATGCCATGTTATTTTCCTGTGTTTCAGAGTAAAACATTACATAATGCTTTTTCTTTTAAATATCAGTAATACCTGTTTCATCCTAAAACAGCAGATAAAACAAAACCACTTGATTTTAATTTTCTCTCTTTTAGTTACTTTTCCTTAGGTAGTCTTTTTTTAATTTTCTTTTTTCTCTTTTAAACCTTATATATTGGCTGCCAGGGCTGTGATTTTTTCATTCTATTTTTTTATTTTATGTACATATATGTGTACACACACATGCATATATATGTATATGTTTATATATATTATATATATTTGTAATATATATTATATATTATATATTATATACATATATATAAGTTTCCTAGGTAATATACCATGCAATATTGGTTTCAGGAGTAAAATTAAGTGATTCATCACTTACATACAATACTCAGTGCTGGTCACAACAAGAACCCTCCATAATACCCATCACTCATCTAGTTCATCTCCCACCCATTTCCTTCCATCAACCTTCTGTTTTATCTCTATTGTTAAGAGTCTCTTGTGGTTTGTTTCCCTCTATCCCCTTCCCTATCTTCCCATATGTTCATATGTTCTGTTTCTTAAATTCCACATATGAGTGAAATCATATGGTATTTGTCTTTTTCTGACTGACTTATTTTGCTTAACATAATACATTTTAGTTCCAACCACATTGTTGCAAAGGGCAAGACTTCATTCTTTTCAATAGCTCTGTAATATTCATTATATATATGTCACATATTCTTTATCCACTTATTAGCTGATGGACATTTGGTCTGTTTCCATAGTTTAGCAATTGTTGATAATGCTGCTATAAACATTGGGGTGTATGTATCCTTTAACAAATAGTAACTACAGTCCATATCATCAGGATAGAGCCAGAAATTGCATACAGGTTTTAGATATTCTCATAATTTTAGCTTTCTTTCCTAGGATTGCCTTTAGACTGTTTATTATGTTGTTGCCAATGTATAGGAAAAAGCCCACTGATTTTGATTTAATATCCTTTAATCAGTTGACAAAGAACAAATTAAAGAAAACAAACAACAAAATTTTACAACTACATAATCTTCAAGTATTGACTTATGGAATCTACATACAAAGATAGCACTTGCTAAAATATTGTTTTACAGAAAAATTGTGATAGTCTAAAAATTGTATAGTCTCCATAAAGCCCACACCCAGTTTCCATTGTTATTAATAACTTACATTAATATGGCAATTTTGTTACAATTTATTAACCAATAGAGGCACATTATTATTAACTTAAGTCCATTTTTTTACCCAGATTTCCTCAGTTTTTAACTAAGGTCTGTTTTATCTTCCACATCCCATTTATTTTTCATGTCTTCTTAGGGTCCTCTCAACTGTGGAAGTTTCTCAGATTTCCTTTTTTGATGATATTAGTAGTTTGAAAATGATAGACCAGGTGCTTTTTAAATATTCCTCTATTAGAATTTGTATGATGTTTTTCTCACGATTAGCTGGAGAGGTTATGGGTTTTGTGGGAGGAGAGGACAGAAGTGCCATTCTCATCACATCATACCAAGTGTACACACTGTCAAAATTACTAAGCACTTTTGATGTTAAACTTGCTTACCTGGCTCAGGTAGTATTTGTCAGGTTTCTTCCTTGTAAAATTACTACACCCCTGCAGTGGTTCTATACTGTATCACTTTTAAGAAAGAAGTCAATATGTACTGCCCACACTTAAAACACATTATTCACCTCTACATCCTTGAGGGCAGAGTATGTACATAAATAATATGGATTTTTTTTGCATAATACATTTGTCTTTTATTTATGTATTTATGTATTTATTTATTTATGGACTTACAATTTTTTTTTATTTTGGTTTATAATCAAATACAATTTTTTTTTTGCTAACATTGTTCTAGCTTTGGCCATTGGGAACTTTTATAGTTGGCGCCTATGTCCTTTGACATGACATAGCCCCATCATCATTTTTTGAGGACTTTCTTCTTTTATGGCACTAAAAAATGTTCCAGATACATTTTATAGAACATTATATTTCAATCTGAGTGTTTTTATTATTAAGGATCTAGTGTTCCCCACTCCTCTACCTTGATTTGTTTTTCATATTATTCAAATATAAGAATTTTACACTAATATACATAAAGCATTGGAAGAAATTTTTACTTACAAAGTTATAGGAAAGTCATCAACAAGATTGCTATCAAGAAGATGTTTTACAAAAATCAGAAAGAATACATAGAAGTTTAAAAGATAAACTTTAAATTAAAATAGTAAGTGTCTGAACATTTAGGCAATGTGGCACAGGTTGATATACTTAATATGTTGTTCTTGAAGCCACATATTAAATAATACCATACATATTGAGTCTTTCATTTCTATTTCCAAATGCAGAAATGAAATAGTTGCCTTTCTTTTTTTAATTTTTTTAATGTTTATTTATTTTTCAGACAGAGAGAGACAGAGCATGAACAGGGGAGGGTCAGAGAGAGAGGGAGACACAGAATCCGAAGCAGGCTCCAGGCTCTGAGCTGTCAGCACAGAGCAGGATGTGGGGCTTGAACTCATGGGCCACGAGATCATGACCTGAGCCAAAGTCTGACACTCAACCAACTGAACCACCCAGGCGCCCCAAAATAGTTGCCTTTCAAATGTCAGAAATAACAACCATAGACATGCTTAATTATGGTATTTAAAGGAACATGGAACTAACATATTGTTAGATCCTTACACTGAAAGGAGTCCCAATTTTTCCAAATTATAATACATTTTAGTTAATGTTAACTTAAATATATATACAATACCACACTGCTAGAAATGAAACATGAGGACCATGGAATGAGGCTGCAAGTAGCAAAGATTTAAATCAAGATTTAAAATCAGATATTCCATCTATAAAATGGTTTGGAATCATTGCATTCATTTTAAATTATTTTTTTAAAATACTCTAAATTTAATAAAGCAATTTAAAAATTTGTATAATCTTATACCATACATTCTAAACCCTATGCCAAGGGATTTAACCATAAACTTTCTATAAACTACAAATTATAGTTTGTTCCTTATTTTTTCCTTTGAAGTAACAGTTTCTACTGAACAATGCAGTGTAAAAGAGTTTCCTAAGTGAAATAAATTAGATCAAGGAAGACAAATACCATGTGATTTCACTCATAAGTGGAATCTAAAAACAAGTTAAAAAACAAAAATAAGAATATTTGTCATATACGAAGCCTGATTATAACATACTGTTAAAATATTTGTTTCGATTTTTAGAATGCTAGGGATGAAATAAAGGAAAGAAAGAACACTGAGCAACATAGTTATAATGAAGCAAAGATGTAGAGTTAGTAGACAACTAGAACAAAAAATGATAATGACAAGCATACTGGTATGTGCATACTTAACAGTGTGCGATCATGATACAGTGCTGTTCCTAAATGAAGTACTAAATTACAACTCAATTACATAGGAATGTTTTGGGGCTTTAAAATGATCAAGCCAAGTTATTAATATAACTATTTTTTTTCTTTCTCCAAATTTTTATTTAAATTCTAGTTAACTTATAGTGTAATATTAGATTCAGGTGTACAATTTAGTGATTCATAACTTACATATAACTTTAATACTTTGCTTTTAATATCTGTTTTAGGAATAATTGTATGTTATTCATTTATGCTGCAATTTAATAATTTAGCTCATTCTCTTAATTTTCTGCATTATTTGTAGAAAGCAGGATGACTTAGATACCCTTACTTTTCCCAGAAAGTCACAGCCCATCTTGTAGTAGTATGATAATTTTCCACACGGACTGCCATGTTTGTTTGTTTACCACAAGAGGGAATGCGAGGCTGTTGCCAATATCTTAGGAACCTTTCTTCCTGTGTCCCCAGTCTTGTTGAAGAGAAGCATGAGAGAATCAAGACATATAAAGTTCCTTCTCAAACTCTCCTTAAGACATAATACAGAATAGCTAATATGACATTAATAATCCATCATATTTTAATTAATAATTTCCTTAACCCCTTTTCTTTTGTTTAAAATATCCTTGGCACATCTATAAAACCACTCTATTTAATTTAAGAAAATATTAACTTTGTACTGTAACCAAAAAAAATTTAACAGAACATTTCTTTAGAACATGAAACATATCATAAATAAAATAAAAAAGAAATTTATATATATATAAAACATTCTTTGGTGACAATTTATATTTGACATTTTATCCAGCATGTTTCTATCAACTAATTTATTGTAAAAATACACTCATGTTGGAATATCAATTTAGGAATCTTTAAAAAATTTTATCAAGGGGTCACAGAGGATAATTTAAATTTCTCTACCACAGAGTCAAATGCATTTAATATTAACCTCCAATTTCAGCAGTTCTTAAAATTGTAATTCATGGTGAAAAGAGATCAAAGGAAAATATGCTGAATGGGGGAAGGGCCAACATGGTGGAGGAGTAAGAGGATCCAAAGTTCCCTCGTCTCACAAACAAAGCAGAGTTGAAGCTAATGGACTTTGAAATCTGAGAGTATTGGAGGAAGAGATTGTATCTTCCAGGGACACACTGGGACAACGTGACAAGGCATAGAGCTACTTCAACAAACAAATCAACCCACACCAACTGGAGGGGTCAAAACATCACAACGAGTAGGGAGATGAAGTAACCAAAGTCACAACAACAGAGATCAAGTAACAATCTCCACAAAACACATCTTGCAAGGCCTGGCCCTGGACAATGTATGACCCCTCTTTAATATAATAATTCTCACAGGTGCAGGATACATAACAAGCTTTTAAAACCCATTAGGGACAGAAAATGAGTCAAAATGATGAAACAAAAGAATTCTCCTCACAAGAAATTCCAAGAAAAAATGACAGCTAAATAACTGATCAAAACAGATTTAAACACTAAAAATTAACAAGAATATAGAGTAATAGTCATAAGATTAATCACGGGGCTTGAAAAAAGCATAGAACAGCAGAGAATCTATTGCTGCAAAGATCAAGGAACTAAAAAATGCTCATAATGAATTTAAAAAATGCTGTCAATGAGGTGCAAAATAAACTAAAGGTGGGACAGCCAGAATTGAAGAGGTAGAAGGGAGAATAGGTGAAATAGAATATAAAATTATGAAAAAAAAGATGAAACTGAGAAAAAGACAGATTTAAAAAAATTCTGGATCACAAGCAGAGAATTAGAGAACTAAGTGACTCAATGAAACAGAACAATATATGTATCATAGGAATTCCAGAAGAAGAAGAGAGAGACAAAGGGGCTAAAGGTGTGATTGAACATATCATAGCTGAGAACTTCCCTAACCTGGGAAAAGAAACAGACATTGAAATCCAGAAGGCACAGAGAACTCCCCTGCGACATAACTTGAATTGATCTTCTGCATGACAAAGCATAGTGAAACTGGCAAAATACAAAGTTAAAGAGAGAATTCTGAAAGCAGCTGGGGATAAATCGGTCTTTACCTACAAGGGTAGACACATAAAGGTAGTAGAGGACCTATCTACTGAAACTTAGCTTGCCAGAAAGGAATGGCAGGAAATTTTCAATGTGTAGATTAGGAAAATTCTGCAGCCAAGAATCCTTTATTCAAAAAGCCTGTCATTCATAATACAAGGAGAGCAAAAGGTTTCCCCCCCAAAACAAACAAACAAACAAAAAACCTGAAGGAATTCATCACCACTAAACCAGCTCTATAGGAGATCCTAAGGGGGACTCTGTGAGTGAATGTTGCAAAGACCACAACACACCAGAAACATGACTGCAAGCATGAAACCTACAGATAACACAATGACTCTAAACCCATATCATTCAATAATAACACTGAATGTAAATGGAATAAATACTCCAATCAAAAGACATAAGGTATCAGAATGGATTAAAAAAAAACATGACTCATGTATTTTCTGTCTACAAGAGACACATTTTAGACCTGAAGACACCTTCAGATTGAAAGTGAGGAGATCGAGAACCATCTATCACGCTACTGGAAGTCAAAAGAAAGCTGGAGTAGCATACTTATATCAGACAAACTAGTTTTAAAGTAAAGGCTGTAACAAGGGATGAAGAAGGGCATTATATCACAATTAGGGGGTCTATCAAGAAGACTGAACAATTATAAATGTTTATTCACTGATTTCTGAAGCACCCAAATATCTAAAACAATTAATCGCAAACATAAGCAATCTTATTGGTAAGAATGTGGTAATTGCAGGGGACTTTAATACTCCACTTACAACAATTGACACACCAGCTAGACAGAAAAACAATAAATAAACAATGACCCTGAATGATACACTGGACCAGATAGACTTGACAGATATATTTAGAACTTTTCATCCTAAAGCAGCAGAATATACATTCTTCTTGAGTGCACATACAGCATTCGCGAAGATAGATCACATACAACCACAGGAAAAAGTTTGGAATACATCCAAAAGCATGGAGGATAAAGTATTTCTTCTTTAATTGCCTGGTTCACCCCCTCATTCTTTAGTAGGGTGTTCTTTGATTTCAAGTTTCATAGCACTGTGATCCGAAAGTTTGCATGGTATGATCTCAATTCTTTTATGTTGTTTGAGGACTGTGTTGTAACCCAGTATGTGATGTATCTTAGCGAATATATATATATACAAATGAAAATGAAAACACAACAGTCCAAACCCTTTGGGATGCAGCAAAGGTAGTCCTATGAGGAAAAAAACACTGCAATCCAGGCCTATCTCAAAAAAACCAGAAAAATGCCAAATATAAAATATTTTTTTAACTTTTTTAATGTTTATTTTTTTTTTGAGAGAGAGAGACAGAGTGTGAGCGGGGGAGGGGCAGAGAGAGGGAAACACAAAATCCGAAGCAGGCTCCATGCTCCGAGCTGTCAGCACAGAGCCCAATGCAGGGCTCAAACTCACAAGCTGTGAGACATGACCTGAGCCTAAGTCAGACGCTTAACTGACTGAACGACCCAGGCGCCCCACAAATGTAAAATCTAATAGCACATCTAAATAAACTAGAAGCAGAACAATAAAGAAATCCAAAATCCAGCAGAAGAAAAGACATAATAAAGATCAGAGCAGAAATAAACTATATAGAATCCAGAAAGAAAGAAAGAAAGAAAGAAAGAAAGAAAGAAAGAATAACGAATAGTAACTACAGATCAATGTAACTAAGTGTGGTTTTTTGAAAAAATACACAAAATTGATAAACCGCTAGCCAGTCTTCTCAAAAAGAAAAGAGAGATGACTCAAATAGATAAAATCACGAATGAAAATGGATTTATCACAACCAATCCCACATAAATACAAGTAATTATCAGAGAATACTATGAAAAATTATATGCCAACAAGTGGATAACCTGGAAGAAATGGACAAATTCCTAGACACGCACACACTACCAAAACTCAAATGGGAAGAAATAGAAAATTTGAACAGACCCATAACTAGTGAGGAAATTGAATCAGTTATCAAAAATCTGCCAACAAATAAGAGTCCTGGACCAGAAGGCTTTCCAGGGGAATTCTACCAGATTTTAAGAAAAAGTTAACACCTATCCTTCTCAAGCTGTTCAAAAAAAAAAAGGAAGGAAAACATCCAGACTCATTCTATGAAGCCAACATTACCATGATTCCCAAATCAGACAGAGACCCCACAAAAAAAGGAGAATTATAGGCCAATATCCCTGATGAACATGGATGCAAAAATTCTCAACAAGTTACTAGCCATTGAAATTCAACAACATATAAAAAAATTATTCACCATGATCAAGTGGGATTGATCCCTGGGCTACAGGGTTGGTTCAGTATTCACAAATAGATCATTGTAATGCATCACCTAATAAAAGAAAGATAAGAACCATATGATCCTGTCAATAGATGCAGAAAAAGCATTTGACAAAATACAGCATGCTTTCTTAATAAAACCCCTCAAGAATGTCTGAATAGAAGTAACGTACTTCAACATCATAAAATCCATATATGAAAAGCCCACAGCTAAAATCATCCTTAATGGGGAAAAACTTAGAGCTTTCCCCTGAGATCAGGAAAAGGACAGGGATGTACACTCTCACCACTATTGTTTAACACACTGATGGAAATCCTAGCATCAGCAATCAGACAACAAAATGAAATAAAGTTCATCCAAATTGGCAAAGAAGAAGTCAAACTTTCATTTTTCATAGATGTCATGATACTCTACATGGAAAACCCTACAGACTCCACCAAAAGGCTGCTAGAACTGATGCATGAATTCAGGAGAGTCACAGGGTACAAAATCAGGGTACAGAAATTGGTTGCATTTATATACACCAATAATGAAGCAACAGAAAGGAAAATCAAGAAAGTGATCCCATTTACAATTGCACCAAGAACCATAAAATACGTAGGAATAAACCTAATGAAATATGTAAAATTCTGTGTGCTAAAAACTATAGAAAACTTATGAAGGAAATTTAAGAAGACACAAAGAAATGGAAAAATATTCCATCCTCATGGATTGGAAGAATAATTTTTAACATATCAATACTTCCCAAAGCAATCTACACATTGAAAGCAATTACAATCAAAGTTGCACTGGCATTCTTCTCAAAGCTAGAACAAACAATCCTAAAATTTGTATGGAACCACAAAAGACTATGAATAACCAAAGCAATATTGAAGAATAAAACCAAAGTGGGAAGCATCACAATCTCAGACTTTAGCCTCTACTACAAAGCTGTAATCACCAAGGCAGTGTGGTATTGGCACCAAAACAGACACACTGGAATAGGATAGAGAACCCGGAATTGGAACCACAAATGTATGGCCATGTAATCTTTGACAAAGCAGGAAAGAATATCCAGGGGAAATAAGACAGTCTCTTTAGCAAATGCTGTGGGGTGAACTGGACAGCAACATGCAGAAGAATGAAATTAGACCACTTCTTACACCATACCCTAAAATAAAATCAAAATGGATGAGAGACCTAAATGTGAGACAGGAAACCATCAAAATCCTAGAGGAGAAACAGGAAACAACATCTTTGATCTCATCCGCAGCAATTTTATGCCCGACACATCTTCAAAGACAAGGGAATTAAAATAAAAAAATGAACTATTGGGACCTCATCAAGATAAAAACTTCTGTACTGCAAAGGAAACAATTAACAAAACTAAAAGGCAACTGACTGAATGGGAAAAGATATTTGCAAATGACATATTAGATAAAGGGTTAGTATCCAAAATCTGTAAAGAACATACCAAACTCAACACCTGAAAAACAAATAATCCAGTGAAGAAATGGGAAAAATACATGAATATTCATTTTTGCAAAGACATCCAGATGGCCAATAGGCACTTGAAAAGATGCTCAACTCATTCATTATCAGGGAAATACAAATCAGAACTACAATGAGATATCACCTTACATGGGTCAGAGTGGCTAAAATGAACAAATCAGGAAACTACAGAGGCTGGTGAAGATGTGGAAAAACAGGAACCCTAATGCACTGTGGTGGGAATGTAAACTGTTGCAGCCACTCTGGAAGCCAGTGTGGAGGCTCCTCAAAATTTAACAATAAAACTTCCCTACGACCCAGCCATATCACTACTAGAAATATATCCAAAGGATACAGGAGTGCTGATTCATAGTGGCACATGTGCCCCCATGCTTATAGCAGTACTTTCAACAATAGCCAAATTATGGAAGGAACCTAAATGTCCATCAACTGAGGAATGGATAAAGAAGATGTGGTTTATATATTCAATGGAATACTATTTGGCAATGAGAAATAATGAAATCATGCCATTTGCAGCAACGTGGATGGAACTAGAAGGTATTATGCTGAGTGAAATAAGTCAGTCAGAGAAGGATAGATATCATACATTTTCACTGATATGTGGCTCTTGAGAAACCGAACAGAAGACCATGGGGGAAGGGAATGGAAAAAAATAGTTACAGAGAGAGAAGAAGGCAGATAATAAGAGACTCTTAAATACAGAGAAAAAACTGAGGGTTGATGGAGCATGGGGGGTAGGGGAAAATGGGTGATCGGCATTGAGCAGGGCACTTGTTGGGATGAGCACTGGATGTTGTATATAAGCAATGAACAACGGGAATCTACCCCCAAGACTAAGAGCACACTTTACACACTGTATGTTAGCCAATTTGACAATAAATTATATTTAAAAAAAGAAAGAAATCACTGCAGATTGAAATCATTTAGGTAATCTGCATGGAAGAAATCTGGGGATTAAAGGATAAAGAAATATTAGTGGGTGAGTAAAATTATTTCAACCTAAGCAAATTGAATGTGCAATAACACTGAATAGAAAGGAATGTAGTGTGGGATACAGTGAAAAGACAGCCAATTTGGTGGATAACATGCATAGTCAACTCAATAAGACACATAGGGATCTTTAACTAGTTGAGTAAGTAGACAAAGGATTCATGTATCAAGAGGAGTTATGATGAAGTAGGGGACCCTGGGTTTTCCTTATCCCTCAAACATAGCTGTACTGAGATCAGATTTACTTGGAAAACCCAGAAAATACATCTGAGGAGTGGCAGAATGACCTCCACAGGTTAAGGGAAACAGCTTGGATAAATACAAGGGACATGGATGTGAATTGGGGAAGATAAAATGGTGGAGCCATGGAAGGGAGGGAAAGAAAGAAAGAGAAAGAGAGAGGGGTTGTGAAAGTGTGGTATTGAGTTAGCACAAGAGGAAAACCTCTCTGGACCACAGACTGAGAAGCGAGGAATATTGAGTGCCCCAGTTCTGTTTTTAAAAAACAGCTTTTAGAACTGAAACTCTGAGGTTGTGGAAGTGCATGACTTTCTCCAGAGCAGAACCATGTCATGAGTTCCTAGGGAGGAGGGAGCTGGCCCAAGAGTGCATAATATGGTGTAGCAATCTCTGGGGCACAATGGGAGAGAACAGTCACTTTCCTGGAATAATTTTGGAAGATGGTTTTTTGCCTCCCCAAGGACACAAAACCCTGAAGGCGCCAGTCAAAGGCCTTTCATCAGCAGGTAGAGAGGCTCTACTCCAGAGGACGGGAATGGAACCATGCTGTGCCGGGTCCTTTAAGAATTTGGGTTTGAATCCCAGTCATATGCCAAATTCTGGTCCCTTTAAGACTTTGGGCTCTGAATCACAGCCAGATGCAAAAGAAAAAAATTCAAGAGAAGGCAACCTGGCTTCCCTCACTAATCCGTGAAGACTGCTTGAACAGTGGGAATAGAGATCCCCAGTCTTAGGACAAGAGATTGGGGTGGTGCCATTTTGCTGCCAACACCAACACATGAGACTTAAGAGAGCAACAGCAGCCCCAGTGGAAGCAAGACCCACATACACCAAACTGTCCTTCTTTTGTGGGAACTGCTAATTTACTGGTGAAAGACAGACACTGAGCCACCACAGCTGGTCTGTTCTCTAGATTAGCACTGCCACCATCCCCAGGCACCAACAAACAACTTTTTAAAAATTCTTCTTTAGCTCTTTGTTCCTTTTATTTTTGGGAATCGGGCTTATATTTTCTGATTTGCTTTTGTCATTTCCTTTTATCTTCTTTGTGTGTGTGTGTGTGTGTGTGTGTGTGCATCAGCCTTTTTTATTCTCTTTTTTCCCTTCTTTTCTCTTTTCTTCTGCATTTTTCTCTCTCTCCCCTCCACCCCCAGAATCAGCCTTATAGTTTTCTGATTCTCTGTTTGATTATTTTTTATTATGGTTCTTTCTATTTTTATGGGATCAAGCTCCCTTGTTTTTTCCCCAGTGTTACTTAAACAAATAAATCAAAGCACACCTATTTAAAGGTCCAAACACTTCACCACTGTAAGCAAGGAGGAGCTCTGCAGAAAGCTGACTAGTTGGAATGAGCAGGTAAACACAACAACAGAGTGCAAACAGCATACACCATAAACACTTCCTGGAGTGTCAGGCCCTGGACAGTGTATGACCCCTTTTTAATAGTAGTACTCTCGAGGAGGAGCCAAGATGGTAAACAACATTGAAGATTTTTTGTGTCTCGCGTCCATGAAATACAGCCAGATCAACACCAAACTCTCCTGCACACCTGGAAAACTGATTTAAGGAATAACACAACAATCTGAACCACAGAAGTCAGCAGGTACATGGCACGGACAGGTGAACTGGGGAAGAGAGAAGCCACGGAGGACAGGGAGCTGTTTTTGCGTGTGGAGAGAGGATGAAGACAGGGGGAGAATACGGGAAAAGCACTGTTATGGAAACTGGTCTGGATCACCCACCAGAAGAACTAAGCAGCACTCAGAGATATTGGAAAGCAGGCATTTTATTTTACACCAGTGGCTCAGAGGAGATCATTCTCCAGAGGTCTGAGCCCAGAACATCAACAGAGGGGACAATTTATAGTCTGTTACTTCTGCATTCCTCATTAGTAGTAATTTGGTGCCAGAGGCAAGAAGGGTGGTAACAAGAACCCAGAAGGGGAGTCTTCAGGCAGGGACTGGAATTTATCTATCAGTCCTGTTGGCCATCTCACAAAAGATTTTTCCCTATCAGCACCGCCCCCCCCCCAACCAAAACAGCTGGAGAGAAAGTGTAAAAGTGGAAACAGCTGGAGGAACTGAAATAAAAGGGAGAAAGGAGAAAAGAGAGGGTTTAGATTCCTTCTCCCATAAACAGGGGGAGCACAGAGTCTGAAACTCCACAGCTCAATACCTGATGGAGCTCAGGTGGGAAGGGCAAATCCCCAGGAACAGAGTGAAATCCCCTGGGGGACTTCAGGGCACACAGGGAGAGGTCGTTTCCCTGCTGGGAGGATATTTGCTAGAGGCTGTGTGGCTCCCCCAAAGGTAAAGGCCCCAGTAGACCCAGGAGAACAACCATATTTGCTGGTGCTGGAACAAGGTCATTAAGTGTGAAGCCTGATTCCAAATGTGTGTTGTGATTTTCCATAATTCCTGAAATGCTGCTGCTACACGATCACATGAAGTTTTTCTGGGATGGGCTGGCACCAAGCCTAATCTCTAGGCATCAGCAGCAGCATGATCCCACAAATGTTCCTGGGGGTGGCTGGCACCTGGCCATTGCTCAGTGAGACCCTCCCACAGAGGATCAGAACAGGTCAAAGCCATAGTCCCTCAGAAGTAAGGGGTCAAGAAAAACAGCTGCATCTGAGACAAATCTCAGGAGGGAGATTCTGCCTGCGGATTGGTCACGGACAGTGTAAAAGCGGGGAGTGGACAGAAGCCAGACACAAAAGGCAGTTGAGCGATTGCTGGTTGGGGAGAGCACAGACTTCCAATAGTAGAGACAGGGTAGCTGGGTGATGCCATTTTCACCCCTCCCACACATGTGCATACACACATACAGGTACCACAACAATCCACCCAAGTAAGCTAAGCAGTGTTTTCTAGTGGAGAACAGAGCAATTACATTAAGTCCCACCCAACTGGGCCAACCTCACTCTCCAGGAACACAAGTCTCTCTGTCTGCTTAGTTTACAGACTATAAAGTGCTTCATTGTTTGAACTCTAGCAGAAAAGGAAGTAATTTCAATCATGTTTCAGTCTGTTTGCTGGTCCATCTATTAAATATTCTTTTTTTCCCTGTTTTTTTTTCTTTTTTTGTTTCTTTTCTTTTTCTTGAATACAGAAAGAGAAAAAATTATTTTTATTTTGAATTTTTATTAAAAATATTTTTCTTCAATTTTTTTCTCCTATATTTTTTAATTTTTGGAAATATTTTCAAATCTATTTTACTTCCATCATTTCATTTTATTCTCTTACAGTGTATTCATTTTTTTCAAATTTTCAAAACATTTCCTTTTTTCTTTCCTTTCTTTCCCCATTTGTTCTCTAATCTATCAAGCCCCTTTCAATGCCCAACAAAACACACCTAGGATCTAGCATCATTTATTTCATTGTTGTTCCTAATTTTTTAAATTTAATCTTTTTTAATTTAATTAAATTTTTTTTAACTTCATGACTTTTCTCCCTTCAAAATAATGAAGCAAAGGAATTCACCCGAAAAGAAGAGCAGGAAAAAAATGACAGCCAGGGACTTAACTAACATAGATATAAGCAAGATGTCTGAATTAGAATTTAGAATCACAACAATAAGAATACTAGCTAG
This sequence comes from Lynx canadensis, assembly GCF_007474595.2. NCBI lineage: Eukaryota > Metazoa > Chordata > Mammalia > Carnivora > Felidae > Lynx > Lynx canadensis. The sequence goes on along the minus strand of NC_044321.2, from coordinate 71,135,508 downwards.
AGTTTAAATAGATTAGAATTACTTTTTGCAGATATAAAAGAAGTAAAAGCTAGTCAGAGTGGAATAAAAAATAATATAAATGAGCTGCAATATCAAATGGATGCCATGGCAGCAAGGAAGGATGAGGCAGAGCAGAGAATCGATGATATAGAGGACAAACTTATGGAGAATAATGAAGCAGGAAAAAATAGGGATACTAAGGAAAAAGAGCATGATGTAAGAATTAGAGAAATCAGTGACTCATTAAAAAGGAACAACATCAGAATCATAGGGGTCCCAGAAGATGAAAAGAGACAAAAAGGGGTAGAAGGGTTATGTGAACAAATCATAGCAGAACACTTTCCTAACCTGGGGAAAGAAACAGACATCAAAATACAGGAAGCATAGACGACTCCGATAGGATTTAACAAAAACCAACCATCAACAAGGCATATAATAGTCAAAGGAAAGAAAGAATCATGAAAGCAACAAGGGAGAAAAAGTCCTTAACCTACAAGGGAAGACAGATCAGGTTTGCAGCAGACCTACCCACAGAAACTTGGCAGGCCAGAAAGGAATGGCAGGATAAATTCAATGTGCTGAATCAGAAAAATATGCAGCCAAGAATTCTTTATCCAACAAGGCTGTCATTCAAAAAAGAAGGAGAGATTAAAAGTTTCCCCAGCAAACAAAAATTAAAGGAGTTCCTGACCACTAAACCAGCCCTGCAAGAAATTTTAAGGGGGACTCTCTGAGGGAAGAAAAGATGAAAAAAAAAAAGCAACAAAGACTATAAACTATAAAGGACCATAGAACACCACCAGGAACTCCAACTCTACAAGAAACATAATGGAAATAATGCCCCTGAGATCTACCCCTGAAATAGTTGTTGCACTATATGCTAACTTGGATGTAAATTTATATATAGTAGTACTCTCAGGTGTAGGACATAACAAGCTTTTGAAACATGCAAAAGAGAAAATGAAGGTATTCTCCCCAAAAGAAATGTCAAGAAGAAATTAACCAGAGACTTGGTCAAAAGAGATACAAACAATATATTTGAACAATTATGTAGAACAACAGTCATAACACTACAGAATGGGCTTGAGAAATGCATAGAAGACAGCAGAGAATATATTGTTGCAGAAATCAAAGACGTAAGAACTAGTCAGGATGAATTTAAAAAGGCTATCACTGAGATGCAAAACAAACTTGATACAGTAACAGTGAGGATTGAAGAAGCAGATAATAGAATAGGTGAAATAAAAGATAAAATTGTGGAAAATAAGCTGAAAAAAAGAGGGAAAGGAAATTACTAGGTCACAAGGGGAGACTTAGAAGACTAAGTGATTCCATGAGATGAAAAAATATCCATATCATAGGAGTCAAGAGACAAAAAAGAATGAGAAAAGAGGGCAGAAGTTTTATTTGGGGAAAAAAATTGTAGTTGAGAATTCCCTTATCTGAAGAAGGAAATAGGTATCCAAAATACAAGAGGCAGATAACTCCCTTCGCAATCAACAAAAACAATTCAACACCATGACATATCATAGTGAACTTGCAAGAATATAAGGAGAAAGAGAATTCTGAAAGAGGCTAGGGACAAAAGTTCCTTAAGCTACAAGGGTGGACACATAAGGTAAGTAGAAAACCTGTCTACTGAAACTTGCCAGGCCAGAAAGGAGTATAAGGGAATATTTAATGGGCTGAGTAGGAAAATTTGGTATCCAAGAATCCTTTATCGAGCAAGGCTGGCATTTGGAATAGAAGGAGAGATAAAGAGTTTCCCAGACAAACAAAATCTAAAGGAGTTTGTGACCACTAAAGGAGTTTGTGTCTTGCAACAACTTTTAAGGGGGACTTTCTGAGTGGTGGAAAAAAAGATCAAGGCAACAAAGACTACAAAGGACCAGAGAACATCACCAGAAACACAAAATCTACAAGTAACATAATGGCACTAAATTCATATCCTTCAGTGATTGCCCTGAATATGAATGAACTAAATGTTCCAATCAAAAAGATAGGGTATAAGAATGGATTAAAAAAATCAAGACCCATCTATATGCTGTCTTCCAAAGACTCATTTGGACCTGAGGACACCTCCAGATTGAAATCAAGGGGATGGAGAACCATCTATCAAACTAATGGAGGTCAAAAAAACCAAAACAAAACAGAAGTAGCCATATTTGTATCAGACAAAATAGATTTTAATACAAAGACTGTAACAAATGAAAAAGGCATTATATCATAATTAAAAGGTTTACTCATCAAGAAGATCTAACAATTATAAATAGTTATGCCCCAATGTGGAGGCAACCAAATATATACATCAGTTATTCACAAACATAAAGAAACTCATAGAAAACGATACCATAATAGTAGGAGACTTTAATACCCCACTTACAACAATGGACACACCATCTAAGCAAAAAGCCAACAAGGAAACAATGGCTTTGAATGACACACTGCACAAGATTGACTTAACAGATACATTCACAATATTTTATCCTAAAGCAGCAGAGTACACATTCTTCTCCAGTGAACATAGAACATTCTCCAGGATAGATCACATACTGAGTCACAAATCAGCCCTCAAATGTACAAAAAAATGAAGTTCATACTATGCATATTTTCCTATCATAATGCTAGAAAACTTCAAATCAACCACAGCAAAAAATTTGTAAAAGCATCAAATACAAGGAGTATAAAGAATATCATACTAAAGAATGAATGGACTAACCAGGAAACTACATTAGAATTTAAAAAACACATGGAAGCAAATGAAAAGAAATACAAGACAGTCTAAACTCTTTGGAATACAGAAAAGGAAGCCCTAAGAGGAAAGTAAATAGGCAATTTAAGCCTATCTCAAGAAGCAAGAAAGGTCTCAAATACACAACCTAACTCCACACCTAAAGGAATTAGAAAGGAGCAGCACATAAAGCAAAAAGCCAGCAGAAGAGAAATAATAAACATTGCAGCATTTCTATACAACAAGAATGAAGCAGCACAAAGAGATATAAAGGAATGGATCCCATTTACAATTTCACCAAAAAACATAAGATACCTAGGAATAAACCTATCCGAAGAAGTAAAAGATATGTACCCTGAAAACTATAGAAAGCTTATAGTAGAAATTTAAAAAGACACAAATAAATGGAAAAACATTCCATGGTCATGGATTAGAAGAACATTGTTACAATGTTGATACTACTCAAAGTAATCTACACATTCAATGCAACCCCTATAAAAATTGTACCAGCATTCTTCAAAGAGCTACAACAAGCAATCTTAAAATTTGTATGGAACCAGAATGACCCGAATAGCCAAAGTAATATTGGAAAAGAAAAGAAAAGCTAGAGGCATCACAATTTTAGACGTTAAGGTGCATTACAAAGCTAAAATCATCAAGACAATATGGTATTGGCAAAAACAGGCCTATAGATTAATGGAATGGAATAGAGAATCCAGAAGTGGACCTACAAATGTATGGCCAACTAATCTTTGACGAGGTAGGAAAGAGTAGGCAATGGATAAAAGACACTCTTTTCAGCAAATGGTGCTGGGACAACTGGACAGTGACATGCAGGAGAATGAAACTGGACCACTTTCTTACACCATACTAAAAAATAAATCCAAAATGGATGAAAAACCTAATTGTGAGGTATGATACCATCAAAATCCTACAGGATAAAACAGGCACCAACCTATTTGACGTTGGCTCAGCAAATACTTACTAGACAAGGAGGCAAGGGAATCCAAAGCAAAACTGAACTCTTAGGACCCCATCAAGATGAAAACCTCTGCACATCAAAGGTAACAATGAACAAAACTAAAAGGCAACAAACGGAACATGATGAGATATTTGCAAATGACATATCAGATAAAGGGTTATTATCCAAAATCTATAAAGAACCTGTCAAACTCAACACAAGAAAACAAATAATCCAGTGAAGAAATGGGAAGAGGACATGAATAGACAGTTTTCCAAAGAAGAAATCCAGATGGCTAACAGACACTCATCATCAGTGATGATGCCTAACATCACTCATTATCAGGGAAATATAAATCAAAGCCAGAATGAGATACCACCTCACACCTGTCAGAATGGCTAAGATTAACAGCTCAGCAAACAACAGATGTTGGTGAAGATGTAGAGAAAGGGGAACCTTTTTGCAGTGTTGGTGAGAATGCAAACTTGTGCATCCACTCTAGAAAACAGTATGGATGTTTCTCAAAAAAAATTAAAAATAGAACTACTTTATGCAATCGCATTACTAGGTACTTATCCAAAGGATACAAAAGGGCTGTTTCGATTAGGCACATGCACCCTAATGTTTATAGCAGGGCTATCCACAATAACCAAATTATGGAAAGACACCAAATGTCCATTAACTGAAAAAATATATGAAGATAATATGAAATATATATGTACAATGGAGTATTCCTTTTGCAACAACGTGGATGGAACTAGGGTGTATTATGCTAAGTGAAAAAAGTCAGTCAAAGAAAGAAAAATACCATATGATTTCACTCATATCTAGAATTTAAGAAACACAACACATGAACGTAGGGGAAAAGAAGGAAAAATAAGATAAAAACAAAGAGATAGGCAAACCATAAGAGACTCTTAAATACAGAGAACAAACTGAGGGTTGCTGGAAGGGAGGTGGGTGGAGATGTGGGCTAAATAAGGGATGGGCATTAAGGAGGACATTTGTTAGGATGAATAATGGGTGCTATTAAGTAACGATGAATCACTGGGTTCTACTCCTGAAACAAACACTACACTGTATGTTTTTGTGAAATATTGACTAGGGACAGGCATGGTTATCACATATGCAATGAAGTTTAGAGGGTGGTCAGACACATTGTTTGAATCATTTAATATGCAAAAATATTTTAACAGGCTGGAAAAAAATGAACACATCTACCAAAAAGAGACTTAATATGTACTTCTAATTGAAAAATTAGAAAATACAGGGAAATTTTTTATATCAGTATGAAAATTACTTCAGGATTTTATTATAAATTCATTCTCTGAGCTTCAGTTTATTCATCAGTAAACTTAGGTAACTGGAGTAAAATATTTCAGTGGTTCCTGGAAATTCTGGATGTCTATGATTATTCAATTCAATAGTTGAATGTTATTGAAAAGAATAGCCTCTGTAATCTTAGGTAAATTATTAATAGTTTGAAGTAAAGAAAAGGAACATTGTATTCCAAATCCACTCTGTTATGGTCAGACCACACTTGGACACATTTCTCTTAAGAACATGATGAATTGGAGCTTTCTAGAGGAAATGGATTAGTTGGTAAAGAAAATAGAAACTATGCTAAGAGAGACATCTTGGGATATTGATCATCATATTTGAAAGGCTTTCCATTACACTCAGGATGAAGTTTGGAAATACCAAAATTTGCTATGACTATCGAAGTCTTACTGATGTGGTTCGCCTATCAGGGCAAAACACAAAATGTTTCTGTGGGACAATCCAACCAGTAAGGAGCCATTCAAGATCATCTTTCATAGGTGATGAAAGGTCACATAGGTTGGGGCGCCTGGGTGGCTCAGTCGGTTAAGTGGCCGACTTCGGCTCAGGTCATGATCTCACGGTCCGTGAGTTCGAGCCCCGCGTTGGGCTCTGTGCTGACAGCTCGGAGCCTGGAGCCTGTTTCGGATTCTGTGTCTCCCTCTCTCTGATCCTCCCCTGTTCATGCTCTGTCTCTCCCTGTCTCAAAAATAAATAAAACGTTAAAAAAATTTAAAAAAAAAAGGTCACATAGGTCACTAAAAACAAAAGTTTTGAAATTGACTTCAATCATGTTCAGAAAAGAGAAGTAATGTGCACCCCAGATGCCCTGCCTAATACATACTCTTTTCTAGCAACACCTTGACTGACTCTACTCCTAGTTCACTGAATTTCAACCACACTGACTTCAGTCCCTTAAATAAAACCAATACCAGAGATTTCGCAGATTTGTTTTCCTATTCTTGGACAAGTATATTGGCAATTTTTCACTTGGATAAATCATAAGTATCCTTCAGGTTTAAGCTTAAAAGTCACTTCCTCAAAGGAATTTCTAAAATAAACCATTCTAAATCAGTTCATCCTGTTGAGCTGTTGTTGAAGAACAATATCTTTAATAAATCACATAACTCTCTAGGCATACTTTCCTGTTCTTTCATAGTAGTTGTCATGAGTTTTGCTTATGTATTTGATACACTATGACATCAGAAAAAATATTTATTTATTTATTCATTCATTAATTTATTCATTTATTGGTGGAGAGTACATCTGGAATCCTTTCTTTGTTTATTAGAGTGACTTAAATGAGCATCCTTCCTGGAGCAGAAACCCATTACAGTAAAACAAATGGCAGAAGGAAAGTGCTAGAGAGATAAATTGCTTTGCATAATGAATTGGGGTTGTTGTTAATTTCTAGGCACAGCCCAAGAGTGGGAATGAGATGCCAGCCAAATGGAGAAAAGAAATGTGAAAAATATGTTAGGTAGACAGAGAGGTAGAATCCAGCTCAATAATGGAAGAAATGACAATAAGAAATTCCCAGTGGTGGCAATGGCCAAGGGATTTAGGAACAGAGATGTCTAATATTCTAAATTGTTTTTTGAGCTGCAAATTTTTGACCCTAGAAATAGTGAGAATATTAGTTTGCTACTGTTTCTATAAAATAAAAAGTATCACTGACAGGATGGCTTAAACAATATAAATATAGCAGTTCTCACAGTTCTAGAGCTTATAAGTCCAAGATCAAGGTATAAGCAGGTTTAATTTCTTTAAAGGCCTTTGCTTGGCTTCCAGATATCCACCTTCTTGCTATGTCCCCTTAAGGCCTTCTGTCCATGCTGAATCCCAGGTGTCTTTAATTGTGTCCAAATTTGCTTTTCTTATAAAGACACTAGTCAGATTGTATTGGGGCTACCTTAACAGTCTCATTTTAGTTAACTCTTTAAAGGTATTATCTCCAAACACAGTCACATTCTGAGGTACTGATGGTTAGGGATTCAATATATGAATTTGGGGGGGGGCGCAATTCACCTGTAACATTGGGGAAGAAGGTGAAAGATGCTCAGTCTGTCCTCAAACATGGAATGATAGCTAAAACAAGTCATTTAAGTATCAAGGAGAGGAGTAACCACACAAAAATGGACTTCAGTGTCTTGCAGGTAACTGGTACTTTTTCTCCACTAGTTATTCTCACTTATCAATATTTACAGGAAGCTTAGTCAAACAGAACAACTTTTTAAATTATCAATCATAATTTTACTTATCCAATAATTCCATATATCCTACAATTTTTATAAATTTGATTGCTTTAAGATTACTCAAATAGAATGAGAAAACATGAGGTGGAGTGAGATCATTATTTTTACAACTGAAAACAACCTCACAAATATAAAAATGTAAATATATAAAAATGTTTTATAGTTATCTTGAGAAGAAACAAGAAAAGGAAAAGACATGAAAATAAAACCAGGAAATGGAAATAAAATCTGGGGAATACTGAATTCTATTTCTTTTTGATTAATAAACCAGTAGGATTCTTAATGAATCACCAAGAAGCCGATAAGAATTAAACTAATGTGGGGCGCCTGGGTGGCGCAGTCGGTTAAGGGTCCGACTTCAGCCAGGTCACGATCTCGCGGTCCGTGAGTTCGAGCCCCGCGTCAGGCTCTGGGCTGATGGCTCGGAGCCTGGAGCCTGTTTCCAATTCTGTGTCTCCCTCTCTCTCTGCTCCTCCCCCGTTCATGCTCTGTCTCTCTCTGTCCCAAAAATAAATAAACGTTGAAAAAAAAAAAAAAGAATTAAACTAATGTAATTAATATGTTTGATTCTTTTGTAAATGATTTTTTTACTGTTGACTATACAAAATTAAATGTTTTATAGGGATTTTTAAAAACTTCAATATACATTTTACATTAAATTTTACTCTCTAAAGTCATATTTCTCTTTCCAGTAATTTAAAATGTTTGTAAATAGAGAAATACAAGGAATCTTTAGTGGAGTCAGGTATATAAATGACCAAGCAACTTAGGAAGCTTATGTATATCTATTCTGGGCATTGTCAGTCACCAGTTGATTAAGCCCCTTTTTTTTCATCTTCATAGAGTGTAATATGATATCATTTCAAAGTACTCTTGTTCATACACATCAAAGAAATTGTACTATTTAGGTTGTTTGGCCACAAAATGTCTCATTACTTATCAGTATAAAATATGTTTTTGTATATGAGAGGAGGGGACATCTAATTATAATTTTATACTCTTTTATGTTGTTGGAAATTTTTACGATGTGCATATGTAACTTTAATGACAAAAAAATTATATACCTCAAAGCATTCAGAGTAACTGACAATCTCTTCAATTAATTTTATTCTGTGGTCATGTTTTTGCTAAGACACAGAACATTCTAAATGGGATCATGTTTAAATGTTAATAATGGATTAAAAATTGATGCTGGATAGGATACAAGATTATAGTAGTAACATTTTTGCTTACTCTTAGTGCACCTCTGTGGTATAGCTATACTTAATTGCCAGTTACAATGAAATAATTAGACATTGGAATTTGTTAAAAGTATAGCATCTAAGAGATACATTGCTGTAACTGAAAAGGGATATTTAGACTTTATGAAATTGAAGGTGACACAAAGAAATGGAAAAACATTCCATGCTCATGGCTTGGAAGAACAAATGTTGTTAAAATGTGTATACTACCCAAAGCAATCTACACATTCAATGCAATCCCTATCAAAACCACCAGCATTTTTTCATAGAGCTAGAAATAACAGTCCTAAAATTTGCATGAAACCACAGAAGACCCCCAAATAGCCAACACCATCTTTCTTTTTTTAAATTTTAGTTATTTAATATAGAGTTAAATATTGGTTTCAGGGGTAAAATTCAATGATTCATCAGTTACATACAACATACAGTGCTCATCACAAGTACTCACCCTAATATCCATCAGGTATTTAGCCCATCTCCCACTCACCTACCACCATCAACCCTCAGTTTGTTCTCTCATTAAAAGTTTCTTGGGTTTGTTTCCCTCTCTTCTCTTTTTCCTTCCCTTCCCTTATGTTCATCAAAAAGAAAAATCTTGCCATTTTCAATGACCTGGATGGAGCAAGAATGTATTATGCCAAGTGAAATAAGTTAATCAGAGAAAGAAAAATATCATATGATTTCACTCATATGTGGAATTTAAGAAACCAAAGCAATCTTGGAAAACAAAGTAAAGCAGGGAGCATTAAAATTTCAGACTTCAAGTTATATTAGAAAGCTGTAGCAGCACCTAGTTTGTTCAGTCAAGCATCCGACTTCGGCTCCAGTCATGATCTCACGGTTCACCGGTTAAAGTCCCACATCAGACTCTGTGCTGATGGCTCAGAGCCTGGAGCCTGCTTTGAATTCTGTGTCTCCCTCTCTCTGAACCCCTGCGCTCACCCTCTGTCTCTCTCAAAAATAAAATAAACATTAAAAAAATGTGAAAAGCTGTAGTGATCAAGACAGTATGTTACTGGCACAAAATCAGACACATATATCAGTGGAACATGATAGAAAATTCAGAAATGAACCACAACTATATAGTCAACAAATTTTTGACAAAACAGGAAAGAATACCCAATGGAAAAAAGACAATCTCTTCAATAAGTGGTGTTGGGAAGCCTGGAGAACATGTGAAAGAATGAAAATGGACAACTTTCTTATACTACAAAAATAAATTCCAAATGGATGAAAAACCTAAATGTGAGACAGGAAACCATCAAAATCATAGAGGAAAACACAAGGCTGTAGCTTCTTTGACATTGACCATAACAACTTCCTACTGGATATGTCTCCTGAAGCAAGGAGAAAAACAGCAAAATGGAACTATTGGGACTTCATCAAGATAAAAACCTTCTGCACAGTGAAGGAAACAACCAACAAAACTAAAACGCAACTTTCACAATGGGAGAAGATATTTGCGAATAACATAGCTGATAAAAGGTTAGTATCTAAAAGTTATAAATAGCATGTTATGAATCTCAACATCCAAAAAAAACCCTAATAATCCAGTGAATAAATGGGCACAAGACATGAATAGATAATTTTCCAAAGATATCCAGATGGCTAAAAGACATATGAAAAGATGCTCAACATCACTCATCACAAGAGAAATACAAATCAAAACTACAATCCGATATTCCCTCACACCTTTCAGTATGGCTAAAATTAACAAAGGGAACCACAGATGTTGGTGAGGATGCATAGAAAGGAGAATCCTCTTACACTGTTGGTGGGAATGCAAACTGGTGCAGCCACTCTGGAAAACAGTATGAAGCTTCCGCAAAAAGTTAAAAATAGAACATTACCATTCAGCAATTGCACTACTATGTTGTTACCCTAAGGAACAAAAGTACTGATTCAAAGGGACATACCCACTCCAATGTTTATAGCAGCAATATCAACAAATCACAAAATAATAGAAAGCATCTGCATGTCCATTGACTGATGATTGGATAAAGAATATGTATATGAATATATATATATATATATATATACACACACACAGACAATGAAATGTGTATGTAAATGTGAATATATATGTGTATATATATGTATATATGTACATATATACATATACATTGTGTATATATATATATATATATATATACATACACAATGAAATATAACTTAACCATCAAAAATAATGAAATATTTCCATTCACAATGACTTAGATAGAGCTACAGTGTATTATGCTAAGTGAAATAAGTCAGAGAAAGACAAGTATCATACGATTTCATCATATATGGAATTTAAGAAACAAAATAGGTGGACATGGAGGGGAAAGACAGGCAAAGAATAAAACAGACTCTTAGCTATAAAGAACAAACTGAGGATTACTGGAGGGCAGGTGGGCAGGGGGATGGGGTAAATGGGTGATGGCAATTAAGGAGGGCACTTGTGATGAGTACTGAGTGTTATATGTAAGTGATGTGTCACTAAATTCTACTCCTGAAAATAATATTATGCCATATGTTAATTAACTGGAATTTAAATAAAAACTAGAAGCCAGAAAAGAAAAACAAAGAAATAAAAACAAAAATATATAGTTTTGTTATCAACCAAGTGAGTGACCAAGAGTTAATGTGTGTGTGTTCTTAATGCTTGATTTCTAAATAAACATTGGTGAAACTATGATCTTAGGGCAAAACACATAATCTCTATTTGCTCAATAAAAAAAAAAAAGAAGAAAGAAAGAAAAAAAAAGATTGTTGACTTGCATTTGCCTTGGTTTCACATGTTAACCCCTCCCAAAAGTAAAATATAAAACATGTAAAGAAAATAATTGGGGCAACTGGGTGGCTCAGTTGGTTAAACATCCGTCTTTCACTCAGATCATCATCACATGATGTGAGTTCTAATCCCGCATCAGGCTTTCCACTGTCAACTGGAGCCTCCTTTGGATCCTCTGTCTCCCTCTCTCTGTCTCTCCCCCTCTCATGTACTTTCTTTCTCTAAAAATAACAAAACATTTTAAAAATATGAATTTTATGTCTTCCTTTCTTACATGTAGGTCTTTCAGCCATTTTGAGTTTATTTTTGTGTATGGTGTAAGAAAGTGGTACAGTTCATTTTTCTCCATGTCGCTGTCCAGTTTTTCCAGCACCATTTGCTGAAGAGAATGTCTTTTTTCCATTGGATAGTCTGTCCTGCTTTGTCAAAGATTAGTTGGCCATATGTTTGTGGGTCCATTTCTGGTTCTCTATCTGTTTCATTGACCTGAGTGTCTGTTTTTGTGCCAGGACCATACTGTCTTGATGATTACAGCTTTTTAAATTTTAATTTAATTAATTAATTATTTTTTTGATGTTAGAGCTTTGTAATACATCTTGAAGTCTGGGATTGTGATGCCTCCAGCTATGGTTTTCTTTCTCAAGATTGCTTTGGCTATTTGGCATCTTTTCTGGTTGTATACAAATTTTAGGTTTGTTTGTTCTAGCTCTGTGAAGGATGCTGGTGTTATTTTGGTAGGGATTGCATTGAATATGTAGATTGCCTTGGGTAGTATTGACATTTTGACAATGTTTGTTCTTCCTATCCAGGAGCATGGAATATTTTTCCATTTTTTCTGTCTTCTTCAATTTTTTCATAAGCTTCCTATAGTTTTCAGTGTATAGATTTTTCACCTCTTTGGTTACGTTTATTCCTAGGTATATTTTTGGTTTTGTTACAATTGTAAATGGGAACGATTCCTTAATTTCTTTTTGTTGCTTCATTATTGGTGTATCCATACCCAAAAATAAATTCAAAATGGATGAAAGACCTAGATGTAAGACAGGAAGCCAACAAAATCCTTGAGGAAAATCAGGCAAAAACGTCTTTGACTTCATCCACAGCAAAGTTCTTACTTAACATGTCTCCAGAAGCAAGGGAAACAAAAGCAAAATGAACTATCAAGACCTCATCAAAATAAAAATTTTCTGCACAGTGAAGAAAACGATCAGCAAAACTAGAAGGCAACCAACGGAATGGGAGAAGATATTTGCAAATGACATATCACATAAAGGGTTTGTATCCAAAATCTATAAAGAACTTATCAAACTCAACACCCAAAAACCAAATAATCCAGTGAAGAAATGGGCAAAAGACATGAATAGAAACTTCTCCAAAGAAGACATCCAGATGGCTAACAGACACATGAAAAAAATGCTCAATATCACTTAGTATCAGAGAAATACAAATCAAAACCACAATGAGATACTACCTCACACCTATCAGAATAGCTACCATTAACAACTCAGGCAACAACAGATGTTAACAAGGATGCGGAGAAAGAGGATCTGTTTTGCACTGCTGGTGGGAATGCAAACTTGTGCAGCCACTCTGGAAGACAGTATGAAGGTTCCTCAAAAAATTAAAAATAGAACTACCCTACGACCCAGCAATTGCATTACTAGGTATCCAAGGGATACAGGTGTGCTGTTTATAAGGGGCACATGCACCCCAATGTTTATAGCAGTGCTACTGACAATAGGCAAAGTATTGGAAGAGCCCAAATGTCTATCAAAAGATAAATGGATAAAGAATATGTGGTATACACACACACACACACACACACACACACACACACACACACACAATAGAGTATTACTTGGCAATCCAAAATAATGAAATCTTTCCAATTGCAACTATGTGGATGGAACTGGCAGGTATTATGTTAAGGGAAATTAGAGAAAGACAAATATTGTATAACTTAATTTATATGAGGAATTTAAGATAGTAAACAGATAAATATAAGGGAAGGGAAGCAAAAATAACCTAAACACAGTGAGGGGGAAAAACATAAGAGACTCTAAAATTTAGAGCACAAACAGAGGGTTATTGGATGGGTTGTAAGAAGGGGAATGGGCTTAATGGGTAAAGGGCATTAAGGAATCTACTGAAATCATTGTTGCACTATATGCTAACTAATTTGGATGGAAAATTAAAATGTAATTAATTAATTAATTAAAAATTGAAAAAAAGAAAAAAATAATAAGATTTTTAAATTCTTACCAATTAGAAATTACGTTGCCATACAAGTTCAATAATGGAGGGAAAATGTTCCATCAATATTAAATGCAGTTTTAAAGAGAAATGTAAGTTCTAATCATCTTTTTTCTGGATAATGTCTTCCAACTTTTCAGTTCTCTACTTCAGTGCCATTTCCTCAGGGAAGCAATGAAAAGCAACATAGACCAGGGGATGGTCACTTTTATGCTCTTTTTAAACATGGTGCTTTTTTTTCATAGCACTGAGCATAAGTTATTATTACATAATTGTATAATTATTTTTAATATACCTTCAGTTTAATAAGCAGGGCCCTGCTGATTCTATTTATTATTGTCATCAAAATTCCTTGTGGATAGCAAGAAATCCCTAAGTATTTTTTGAATGAGTTGATTAAGGGTATTAATACCAGCTCTTAATATACTGTCATCAATCATCATGATCCAATTTTTCACTTTATAAAGGTAATTTGAATAAGTGGTGCTCAGGCAGACTGGGTGACCCCGTTGGTCAAGCATCTGACTCTTGAGTGTGGATCATATCATGATATCTCATGGTTCATGGGGTCCAGCCCCGTGTTAGGCTCTGCACCGACAGTGCAGAGCCTGCTTGAGATAATCTCTCTCTGCCCCTCCTCCACTCATGCACACATGCTCTCTGTCAAAATAAATAAATAATCACTTTAAAAATAGTGGTGTTCAAGTAGGAAATTTTTCTCCGCTCAGGGGACATGTAACAATGTCTGGAGACATATGATGGTAGTCACAAATGGTGAAGTGTTGTTACTAGCAACTATAAGGTAGAGGCCAGAAATGTTGCTGAAAACTGTACAATGTATAGGACAACCCCCACAATAGCTCCTAGTCCAAAATAATATTAGTACTGAGTTTGAGAAACCCTGGATTTGATTAAGAGGTTTTTTTTTTTTATTTTGGGGCACCTGGGTAGCTCAGTCAGTTAAGCATCTGCTCTTGATCTCAGCTCAGGTCTTGATCTCAGGGTCATGAGTTCAAGCCCTGTGTTGGGCTCTGTACTGGGTGTGAAGCCTACTTTGTAAAATAAATGATTTTTTTTCATTTTAATTAAGTTCAAGTTCAGGTATATAGGATGAATATATCAACAAGTTTAAATGAGAAATTGATATTATTGAACTCACTTTTTTTTCCTGCAAAATATTTTACTTCCATAGAACACAGTACATAAATATATTTAGGTATTAATTTTGGAATGAATGCAGCAAATAGTGTATTTTTTCATAATTTCCAAAATTATGGACTGCATTTATAGATCACAAGCACAAAGTTAGTGTTTTAGTTCTTAGAGAATTCATATGGTGATGTGTCAGTTCATAGGAAAGAGAAATATAAAGATTCTTTTACATGAAGAAAAATCTCTAAACAACGTTTTTATTTCACTTAACTCATGACATCAAAATAATACGTTTTAATTTTTAATTTTTATTTGTTAAAGTTTTTAATTTATTTGTCTTAAGAGAGAATGCACAGGAGGGGCAGAAAAAGAGGGAAAGAGAGAATCCCAAGGAGGCTGTGCACTGTCAGCATGGAGGCCAATGTAGGGCTCAAACTCACAAACCATGAGATCATGACCTGAGCCCAAACCAAGAGTTTGACGCCTAACCAACTGAGCAATCCAGATGCCCAAAAGTAATACATTTTTTTAAAAACTTACCTTCAATTGTATGATATTGGCACCAAAACAGACACATAGACTAATGGAGTATAATAGAAAAGCCAGAATTGGACCAACAAATGTATGGCCAACTAATCTTTGACAAAGCAGGAAAGAGTATCCAGTAGAAAAAAAGACATTCTCTTTAGCAAATGTTGCTGGAAGAACTGGACAGCAACATGCAGAAGAATAAAACCACCTTACACCATACACAAAAATAAGCTCAAAATGGATGAGAGACCTAAATGTGAGACAGGAAACCATCAAAACCCTAGAATAGAAAACAGTCAGCAACCTCTTTGACCTCAGGCACAGAAATTTCTAGCTCTACACGTCTCCAAAAACAAAGAAATTAAAAGCAAAAATGAACTATTGGGACCACATCAAGATGCAAACTTCTGCACTGCAAAGGAAACAATCAACACAGCCAAAAGGCAATCGACAGAACGGGAGAAGATATTTCCAAATGACATATTGGATAAAGGGTTAGTATCCAAAGTCTATAAAGAACTTACCAAACTCAACACCTGAAAAACAAATAAATATTCCAGTGAAGAAATTGGCAGAAGACATGAATAGACACTTTTCCAAAGAAGACATCCAGATGGCCAACAGACTCATTAAAAGATGTTCAACATCACTGATCATCATGGAAATACAAATCGAAACCACACTGAGATATCACCTCACAACAAAGTGGCTAAAATTACCAACACAGGAAACAGCAGATGCTGTTAGGGAAAAGATGTGGAGAAATGGGTACACTTTTGCACTGTTGGTGAGAATGCAAACTGGTGCAGCCACTCTGGAAAACAGTTTGGAGGTTCTTCAAAAAATTAAAAATTGAAGTACCCTATGACCCAGAATTAGCACTACTAGGAGTTTATCCAAAAGATACAGGAGTACTGATTCATAGGGGCACATGTACTCCACTGTTTATAG
Source organism: Lynx canadensis (assembly GCF_007474595.2). Lineage (NCBI taxonomy): Eukaryota > Metazoa > Chordata > Mammalia > Carnivora > Felidae > Lynx > Lynx canadensis. Next base: position 71,119,337 of record NC_044321.2, on the reverse strand, counting down.
CAGTGCTTTCAACAATAGCCAAATTATGGAAAGAGCCTAAATGTCCATCAACTGATGAATGGATAAAGAAGATGTGGTTTATATGTACAATGGAATACTACTTGGCAATGAGAAAGAATGAAATCCTGCTATTTGCAGCAGTGTGGATGCTAAGTGAAATAAGTCGTCAGGGAAAGGCAGATATCATATCTTTTCACTCATATGTGGACCTTGAGAAACTTACAGAAAACCGTGAGTGAAGGAAGGGGGAAAAATAGTTACAAACAGAGAGGGAGGGAGGCAAAACATAAGAAACTCTTAAATACAGAGAACAAACTGAGGGTTGATTGGGGGGCAGGGAAGAGGGGAAAATGGGTGATAGGCATTGAGGAGGGCACTTGTTGGGATGAGCACTGGATTTTGTATGTAAGCTATAAATGATGGGAATATATCCCCAAAACAAGAGCACACTGTCTACACTGTATGTTAGCCAACTTGACAATAAATTAAATACTTTTAAAAAGTTATCTTCAGGGGTGCCTGTGTGGCTCAGTTGGTTAGACGTCTGACTCTTGATTTCAGCTGAGGTCAGGATCTCAGTTTCATGAGTTTGAGGCCCAAGTCTGTCTCTGTGCTGACAGCGTGGAGTCTGATTGGCATTCTTCTTCTTTCTCTGCCCCTCTCCCACTCACGCTCTGTCTCTTTCAAAATAAATAAATCAACTTTAAAAAAGTTACCTTCAGTGGATGATAGCTTTTTTTAATAAATTACTTCAATAATCTATACTCAGCTGAAATTAAAGAAATAATATGATTATTCTACTTCATTTCTTGCAAATAGTTGGGTATATGAGGCTGTTAATTTAAATAAGTATTTTGTAAAAGTAATTATACTGTTGTCTTGGACAAATCTGTACATGTTTAAAATATTCCATTATCGTAATTATTCAAGATTGGTCATCTTAATGACAAAGTTGCAGGATGTGATTTCCATGTACCTGTTCTTCATAACAGAGTCTTATATAAATGTGTGTCAGAAATAAGTCCTATCTACCTTATAAGCCTTATTGAATCCAAAGGTTAATGGATAGGCAAAGTATGAAGTTTATGCCATGTCTCTTTAGAATATTGGGTGAGAAGTTTGAGAAAACATTTTAAAATATACAATTGGGGAAATTTGATTTTTTCCATACAAATTGAGAATATTTGGTAGGCATTTACAAAATCAGCCCAAGCTTTCACTAACATATGGCTAAATTTATTGCAGTTTGTGTACACAGTCCTCATTCTTTTATCTTTATCAATGTAAAATTACCAATCTATCTTGGCTTTCAATAATAGTTTCTAATGGTGCAGAGCCCAACACAGGGCTTGATCTCTTGAACTGTAAGATCATGACATGAGCCAAAATCAAGAGTAAGATGCTTAACCAACTGGGCCACCCAGGCTGCCTGAGCACCACTTATTTAAATTAACTTTATAACAAACATAATAAGTATAACATCCAGTACACACATAATATTTTTCCTCAAAAAACATGAGATAAGTGTATAAGTTTATATCCATACATAAATTTATATTTCCAAGAAGTGTTAACAGAACATGGTCTGGCATAGAGTGTTCTCTGAGGCCCCCCAGATATTATATTTAGTTTTATTAAGGAAGATTTTGGGATTTTTATTATTCCAAAATTATCTACCTCCTTACTGAGAGGCTCTGCTGATGTTGGGATGATTATACTTAAGTAAAGGATATTGAATTGAACTCTTTCTTATTCTATTTGGCATTGATGAGAAAAGTATAGAAAAGAGAAAGACAAATGTGTTTCCAAGCACATTTGCACCAAGTAGTATTATTTATTTAAGTATTGTTTTTAATAAAATATTCCAAAATGTCTCACATTTACTCTTAGCCTTCCCCCATCATCAACACCATATACTTTTCAATTTTTTTTTTACTGAAGTACAGTTGACACACAGTGCTACATTAGTTTCAGGTATACAACATAGCAATTCAAGGAGTTTATATGTTGTGCTATGCTCACCACAGGAGTAGCTACCATCTGTCACTAAACAATGCTATTACAATACCATTGACTACATTCTTTATGTTGTATCTTTTAACCCAATGACTTATTCATGTCATAACTAGAAGCCTGCATACCTTATAGCTCTTAAGCACTTTGCCCATTCCCCACTTCCCTCTCCTCTAGCAATCATCACTGTTTTATCTATATTTTTGGCTGTGTTTCTGTAGTTTGTTTGCTTGCTTTGGTTTTTAGATTTCACATGGAAATGAAATCATATGGTATTTGTCTTTCTATGTCTGAGTCATTTCACTTAGCTTAATACCCAAAGGTCCATCCACGTTTGTTTTTTTTTATGTTTTGCCGTGTGTGTGTGTGTGTGTGTGTGTGTGTGTGTGTGTGTGTGTGTGTTTTGAGAGAGAGATCTAGAGAGTGAGCAAGCTGGAGAGAGGAACAGAGAGAGAGAGAGACAGAGACAGAGACAGAGACAGAGAGAGGGAGTATCAAACAGACTCCATGCTCAGCATGGAGTCCAACACGGGGCTCAAACCCATGACCCTGGGATCATGACTTGAGCCAAAATCGAGTGAGATGCTCAACTGACTGAGCCAAACATATGCCTTATACCTTTAGTTTTCAATGTCAAGATCTTATTCTTTTTTATGGCTTAGTAACATTACATTTTATGTATATACACATATACCACATCTATATACATCCATCTATCAATAAACACTTGGGTTGCTTTCACTTCTTGGCTATTGTAAATAATGCTGCAGTAAGCATACAGGTGCACATATCTTTTTGAATTAGAGTTTTCATTTTCTTTGGGTAAATATCCACTAGTGGAATTACTGGATCATATTGTATTTCTATTTTTTAAAATATGAAATTTATTGACAAATTTGTTTCCATACAACACCCAGTGCTCATCCCAACAGGTGCCCTCCTCAATACCCATCACTCACCCTTCCCTACTTCCCACCCCCATCTACCTAAATTTGTTCTCAGTTTTTAAGAGTCTCTTATGCTTTGTCTCTCTCCCACTCGAACATCTTTTTTTTTCTTCCCTTCCCCCATAGACTTCTGTTAAGTTTCTCAGGATCCACGTAAGAGTAAAAACATATGCTATCTGTCTTTCTCTGTATGACTTATTTCACTTAGCATAACACTCTCCACTTCCACACACGTTGCTACAAAGGGCCATATTTGATTCTTTCTCATTGCCACGTAGTACTCCATTGTGTATATAAACCACAATTTCTTTATCCATTCGTCAGTTGATGGACATTTAGGCTCTTTCCATAATTTGGCTATTGTTGAGAGTACTGCCATAAACATTGGGGTACAGGTGCCCTATGCATCAGCATTCCTGTATCCCATGGGTAAATTCATAGCAGTGCTATTGCTGGGTCATAGGGTAGGTCTCTTTTTAATTTTTTGAGGAACCTCCACACTGTTTTCCAGAGCGACTCCACCAGTTTGCATTCCCACCAACAGTGCAAGAGGGTTCTGGTTTCTCCACATCCTCTCCAGCATCCATAGTCTCCTGATTTGTTCATTTTAGCCACTATGACTGGCATGAGGTGATATCTAATGTGGTTTTGATTTGTATTTCCCCGATGAGGAGCGACGTTTAGCATCTTTTCATGTGCCTGTTGGCCATCTGGATGTCTTCTTTAGAGAAGTCTATATTCATGTTTTCTGCCCATTTCTTCACTGAATTATTTGTTTTTCAGGTGTGGAGTTTGGTGAGCTCTTTACGGATTTTGGATACTCGCCCTTTGTCTGATATGTCATTTGCAAATATCTTTTCCAATTCCATTGGTTGCTTTTTAGTTTTGTTGATTGTTTCCTTTGCAGTGCAGAAGCTTTTTATCTTCATGAGGTCCCAGTAGCTCATTTTTTGCTTTAAATTCCCTTGCCCTTGGGGATGTGTCAAGTAACAAATTGCTGTGACTGAGGTCAGAGAGTTTTTTCCTGCTTTCTCCTCTAGGGTTTGGATGGCTTCCTGCCTCACATTCAGGTCCTTCATCCATTTTGAGTTTATTTTTATGAATGGTTTAAGAAAGTGCTCTAGTTTCATCCTTCTGCATGTTGCTGTCCAGTTCTCCCAGCACCATTTGTTAAAGAGACTGTCTTTTTTTCCATTTGCTATTCTTTTCTGCTTTATCAAAGATTAGTTGCCCTTACTTTTGTGTGTCTAATTCTGGGGTTTCTATTTCATTCCATTGGTCTATGTGTCTGTTTTTGTGCCAATACCATGCTGTCTTGATGATTACAGTTTTGTACTAGAGGCTAAAGTCTGGGATTGTGATGCCTCCTGCTTTGGTCTGCTTCTTCAAAATTACTGTGGTTATTCGGGGCCTTTTGTTGTTCCATACAATTTTTAAGATCACTTGTTCTAGCTTCGGGAAGAATGCTGGTGTAATTTTGATTGGGATTGCATTGAATGTGTAGATAGCTTTGGGTATTATTGACATTTTAACAATATTTATTCCTCCAATCCATGAGAATGGAATGTTTTTCCATTGGAATATCTTCTTCAATGTAATGGAATATCTTCTTCAATTTCCTTCATAAGCTTTCTATAGTTTTCAGCATACAGATCTTTTACATCTTTGGTTAGGTTTATTCCTAGGTATTTTATGCTTCTTGGTGCAATTGTGAATGGGATCAGTTTCTTTATTTGTCTTTCTGTTGCTTCATTATTAGTGCATAAGAATTCAACTGATTTCTGTCCATTGATTTTGTATCCTGCAACTTTGCTGAATTCATGTATCAGTTCTAGCAGACTTTTGGTGGCATCTATTGGGTTTTCCATGTATAATATCATGTCATCTGCAAAAAGTGAAAGATTAACTTCATCTTTGCCAATTTTGATGCCTTGGATTTCCTTTTGTTGTCTGATTGCTGACGCTTAGCACTTCCAACACTATGTGAAACAACAGCAGTGAGAGTGGACATCCTTGTCGTGTTCCTGATCTCAGGGAGAAAGTTCTCAGTTTTTCCCCATTGAGGATGATGTTAGCTGTGGGCTTTTCATAAATGGATTTGATGATGTTTAAGTATGTTCCTTCTATCCCAACATTGTCGAGGACTTTTATTAAGAAAGGATGCTGAGGGGCGCCTGGGTGGCGCAGTCGGTTACGCGTCCGACTTCAGCCAGGTCACGATCTCGCGGTCCGTGAGTTCGAGCCCCGCGTCCGGCTCTGGGCTGATGGCTCAGAGCCTGGAGCCTGTTTCCGATTCTGTGTCTCCCTCTCTCTCTGCCCCTCCCCCGTTCATGCTCTGTCTCTCTCTGTCCCAAAAATAAATAAAAAACGTTGAAAAAAAAAATTAAAAAAAAAAAAAAGAAAGGATGCTGAATTTTGTCAAATGAGTTTTCTGCATCGATTGACAGGATCATATGGTTCTTATCTTTTCTTTGATTAATGTGATGTATCACATTGATTGATTTGCGAATGTTGAACCAGCCCTGCATCCCAGGAATGAATCCCACTTGGTCATGGTGAATAATTCTTTTTATATGCTATTGAATTTGATTTGCCAGTATCTTATTGATAATTTTTTCATCCATATTCATCAGGGATATTGGCCTGTAGTTCTATTTTTTTACTGGGTCTCTGTCTGGTTTAGGAATCAAAGTAATGCTGGCTTCATAGAATGAGTCTGGAAGTTTTCCTTCCCTTTCTATTTTTTAGAATAGCTTGAGAAGGATCGGTATTATCTCTGTTTTAAATGTCAGGTAGAAGTCCCCTGGGAAGCCATCTGGTCCTGGACTCATTTTTGTTGGGAGATTTTTGATAAATGAATGAATTTCGTCACTGATTATGGGTCTGTTCAAGCTTTCTATATCTTCCTGTTTGAGTTTTGGGAGTGTGTGGGTGTTTAGGAATTTGTCTATTTCTTCCAGATTGTCCAGTTTGTTGGCATATAATTTTTCATAGTATTCCCTGATAATTGATTGTATTTCTGAGGGATTGGTTGTAATAATTCCATTTTCATTCACGATTTTATATATTTGGGTCATCTCCCTTTTCTTTTTGAGAAGCCTGGCTAGAGGTTTATCAATTTTGTTTATTTAAAAAAAAAACAACTCTTGGATTCACTGATCTGCTCTACAGTTTTTTTTTTTAGATTCTATATTGTTTATTTCTGCTCTGATCTTTATTATTCCTCTTCTTCTCCTGGGTTTGCTGTGTCTTTGTTGTCCTGCTTCTATTACTTTTAGGTGTGCTGTTAGATTTTGTATTTGGGATTTTTCTTATTTCTTCAGATAGGCCTGGATTGCAATGTATTTTCTTCTCAGGACTGCCTTCACTGCATCCCAAAGCATGTGTATTGTTGTATTTACATTTTTGTTTGTTTCCATTTATTTCTTAATTTCTTCTCTAATTGCCTGGTTGACCCATTCATTCTTTAGTAGGGTGTTCTTTAACCTCCATGCTTTTGGAGGTTTTCCAGACTTTTTCCTGGGGTTGATTTCAAGCTTCATAGCATTGTGGTGTGAAAGTATGCATGGTATGATCTCAATTCTTTTCTACTTAGGAAGGGCTGTTTTGTGACCTAGTATGTGATCTCTCTTGGAGAATGTTCCATGTGCACTCGAGAAGAAAGTATATTCTGTTGCTTTGGGATGTAGAGTTCTAAATATATCTGCCAAGTCCATCTGATCCATTGTACCATTCTGGGCCCTTGTTTCTTTATTGATTCTATGTCTAGATGATCTATCCATTGTTGTAAGTGGAGTATTAAAGTCCCTTGTAATCACCACATTCTTATCAATAAGGTTGCTTATGTTTGTGATTAATTGTTTTATATATTTGTGGGCTCCCATTTTCGGTGCCTAGATATTTATAATTGTTCGCTCTTCCTGATGGAGAGACCCTGTAATTATTATATAATGTCGTCTTCATCTCTTGTTACAGCCTTTATTCTAAAGTCTAGTTGGTCTGATATAAGTATGGCTATTCCAGCTTTCTTTTGACTTGCAGTAGCATGATAGATAGTTCTCCATCCCCTCACGTTCAATATGAAGGTGTCCTCAGGTTTAAAATGGGTCTCTTGTAGACAGCAAATAGATGGGTCTTGTTTTTTTATCCATTCTGATACCCTATGTCTTTTGGATGGAGCATTTAGTCCATTTACATTCAGTGTTATTATAGAAAGATATGGGTTTAGAGTCGTTGTGATGTCTGTAGGTTTCATGCTTGTTGTGATGTCTCTGGTACTTTGTCTCACAGGATCCCCCTTAAGATCTCTTATAGGGCTGGGTTAGTAGTGATGAATTCCTTCAGTTTTTGTTTGTTTGGGAATACCTTTATCTCTCCTTCTATTCTAAATGACTGCCTTGCTGGATAAAGGATTCTCAGCTGCACTTTTTTTCTGTTCATCACATTGAAGATTTCTTGCCATTCCTTTCTGATGTGCCAAGATTCAGTAGATAAATCCATCACTAGTCTTATTGGTCTCCCTTCATATGTGAGAGCATGATTATTCCTAGCTGCTTTCAGAATTTTCTCTTTATCCTCTCATTTTGCCAGGTTGACTATGATATATCATGCAGAAGATCGATTCAAGTTATGTCTGAAGGGAGTTCTCTGTGCCTCTTGGATTTCAATGCCTTTTTCCTTCCCCAGATCAGGGAAGTTCTCAGCTATGATTTGTTCAACTACACCTTCAACCCCTTTCTCTCTTCCTCTCCTGGAATTCCTATTAAACGGATATTGTTCCGTTTCATTGCCTCACTTAATTCTCTAATTCTCCCCTCATGCTCCTGGATTTTTTTATCTCTCTTTTTCTCAGCTTCTTCTTTTTCCATAATTTTATCTTCTAATTCACTTATTCTCTCCTCTGCCTCTTCAATCCGAGCTGTGTTCACCTCCATTTTATTTTAGGCTCATTTATAGCATTTTTTAGCTCCTCCTGTTTCTTAGTCATTGATTTCTGTAATAATAGATTCTCTGCTTTCCTCTATACTTTTTTCAAGCCCCGCGATTAGTTTTATGACTATTATTTTAAATTAATTTTCTGTTACATTGCTTAAATCATTTTTGATCAGTTCATTAGCTGTCGCTACCTCCTGGAGTTTCTTTTGAGAAGAATTCTTCCGTTTCGTCATTTTGGGTAGTCCCTGGAGTGGTGTGGAACTGCAGAGCTCTTCCTCTGTGATGTCTGGAGTAACTTGCGTTGGTGGGTGGGGCCACAGTCACACCTGATGTCTGCCTCCAGCCCACTTCTGGGACCACAGTCAGACTGGTGTGTACCTTATCTTCCCCTGTCCCAGGGGCGGGACTCACTGTGGAGTTGTGTGGCCTGTCTCAGCTACTCACACACTGCCAGGCTTGTGGTGCTGCTTCGATGGGATCTGGCTTATTAGTCTGGGTAGATCTGCAAGGTGCACAGGGGCAGGAGGGGCAGGCTCAGCTCACTTTCCCTTCAGTGGTCAACTTCTGGAGGGGCACTGTGTCACCGGGAGGGAGGCAGACCCTTCAGAGCGATGGATCCACAGAAGCACAGCGTTTGGTGTTTGCGCTGTGCAAGCAAGTTCGTGACGGAAACTGGTTCCATTGGGGATTTTGGCTGGGGGGTGGTCGAGGGATATGGCTCTTCCCAGTGCCTTTGTTACCCCACTAAGCTCAGCTCTGTCTTCCGGGGCTCAACAACTCTCCCTCCCGTTGTCCTTTAGCCCTCCCGCTCTCCGCTCTCGGAGCAGAGCTGTTGACTTATAACATGCTATGTCCTGCTGGCTGTCAGAACACACTCTGTCTGGCCCCTCCACTTTTGCAAACCAAACTCGGGGGATCTGCCTTGCCGGGCGGGCTGCCCCTCCACTGACCTAGCTCCCTCCAGCCACTCCGTGTAGCGCACACCACCTCTCTGCCCTTCCTGCCCTCTTCTGTGGGCCTCGTCTATGCTTGGCTCTGGAGAGTCCATTCTGCTAGTCTTCTGGTGGTTTTCTGGGTTATTTAGGCAGATGTGGGTGGAATCTAAGTGGTCAGCAGGACATGGTGAGCCCAGTGTCCTCCTACGCCACCATCTTCCTCCGAAATCCCTAGTGTTTCTATTTTTAAATTTTTGACGAACCTCTATGGTGTTTTCTAAAGTAGTTGCACCAATTTACATTGTCACTAATAAGCACGAAGTTTCCTTTTTCTCCACATCCTCGACCACACTTGATATTTCTTGTCTTCTTGATCATAGCCTTATTGATATGTGTAAGGTGAAATCTAATTGTGGTTTTGATTTGCATATCCTTGACAGTTAGTGACAATTAGCGTCTTTTCATTTGTCTGTTTACCATGTATATGTCTTCTTTATAAAAATGTCTATTTAGACTCTCCACCAATTTAATCAGATTGTGTGTGTTTTTCTTGGTGTATAGTTATATAACTTCTTCATATATTTTGGATATTAACCCATTGCTGGATATGTCATTTAAAAATATCTTCTATTCAGCAGGGTGACTTTTCATTTTCTTGATGGTTTCTTTCACTGTGCAAGAGTTTTTCATTTTGGTGTAGTCCCAATAGTTTAATTTTGCCTTGGTTTCCTTTGCCTGAGACATGTCTATACAAATGTTGCTAAGGTCAATGTCAAATAAATTACTTCCTTTGTTTCCTTTTAGGCATTTTATGGTTTTGTCTCATATTTAGGTCTGTAATCCATTTTTTAATTTTTGTGTATAATGTAAGAAAATGGTTCATGTTCATTTTTTTGCATGCAGCTGTCTAGGTTTCCTAACATCATTTGTTAAGAGTCTGTCTTTTCTCCATTGTATATTCTTGCCTCCTTTGTCATACAATAATAAACCATGTAAGTGTGGGGGTTTTTCCTAAGTCCTGTATCCAGTTCTATTAATGTATGTGTCTATTTTTGTGCCAGTACCATAATATTTTGATGATTACATCTTTGTAGTATATTTTGAAATCAGGGACTGTAATACCTTTAGCTTTGTTCTTCCTCAAGATTGCTTTGGCTATTTAAGATTGCTTTCACTATTCAGGGTCTTTTGTGGTTTTATGCAAAGTATTCATTCTAATGCTGTGAACAATGCTGATGCTATTTTGAAATTTTTTTTTCAACTTTTTTTAAATTTATTTTTGGGACAGAGAGAGACAGAGCATGAACGGGGGAGGGGCAGAGAGAGCTGATGCTATTTTGACAGAGATTGCACTGAATCTGTAGACTGCTTTGGGACATATGGATATTTTAAAAATATTAATTATTCCAAACCATGTGCATGGAACATGTTTCCACTTATTTGTGTCATCTTTAATTTCTTTCATTAATGCTTTATTGTTTTCTAAATACAGGCTTTCCACCTCCTTTTTTAAGTTAATTTGCCAGGGTTGTTTGTTTGTTTGTTTGTTTTTTTTTGATGCAATTGTAAATAAGGTCGTTTTCTTAATTTCTCTTTCTGCTACTTTATTATTAGAAACCAAATGATTCTGTATATTAATTTTATATCCTGCAATTTCCTGAATTCATGTACTACTTATAATAGCTTTTGGAGGAGTATTTAGGATTTTCTATATAGAGTATTATGTCATTTGCAAACAGTGACAGTTTTACTTCTTCCTTAACTATTTGGCTGCATTTTATTTCTTTTCCCTGTCTGTTGTCACGAGGACTTTTAGTACTATGTTGAATAAAATTGGTGAGCATGGAAATCCTTGTCTTGTTCCTGACCTTAGTGAAGAAACTCTCATTATTTTTACCATTTAGTATGATATTAATTGTGGGCCTGTGGGCTTTTCATATATGGTCATTATTGTGTTGAGGTATGTTCCTTCTGAACCCATTTTGTTGTATCAAGAACCAGTTTGTTCCTGGATGGTGTATTTGATAATCTGAAAAATCTCAATCCTTTGTGTGTGTGTGTGTGTGTGTGTGTGTATCTTAAAAGTCAATCTTAAAAAGTTTAAGTATTTAAGAACTGGAGCTTCTAAACAAATTTATCATATTATAAGAATGATAATAATAATGGCTGTGAAATCAAAGTAAAACTAGCAATTTTAGTAAGACATCTTAGAAAAAAATGAGTGCACATGTGGATAAATATAACAATGTCTTTTGGATATCAGCATATGAAATACCTATTGTCTTTCAATGATTTTCCTGATACCTATTATGCAGTATTTAGTGCAATCCATTCTCTATGTGTTCTCATTTATCTATTTGGCCTAGAAATATTAAGGTCATATTTCTTATGTTTACTACTTTGACACTAACTGCTTAAATGAGATATTGTTCTCACCATTGTAATTATGTTTAATCCCTTAATGCACTGTCTTCCTAATCACAAAGTTTAAGTATTCCATGATGAAGCATTTTTTACCTAAAATTTTCTGACATTATCAAATTGACATGTGCTCATTGTATATATGTACATGTGTACTCATTACTGAAGCTTCATCAAATTCTGAACAAATACTGAGATATTATAGTAGAGTTTCAAAGGGAAACTGTTTTATAAAAAAGAATACTAATATTATACCCTCTCATATTGTCTTGGAAATGATAACACAACTTAATTTGTAATTTTTTATGGGGAAGCAAATAAAATATTTGAAAACAACTTATTTCAGAGATTAAATTTTTAAAAACCATTTTTATCTACCATTTGCCAATATACTATTTAAAAGTTGCCAACCCCATCCTGAGATACATGATTTACTTTGAAATAATTCTGGTATCTATTTATTTTGAGAGTGAGAGAGAGGGGGTGGGGCAAAGAGAGGGAGAGAAAGAATCCTGAGTAGTCTCCATGCTGTCAGTACAGAGCCCAATGTGGGGCTCGATCTCAAAAACTGTGAGATCATGACCTGAGCCAAAATTAAGGCACCCCCGAAATAATGCTATATTATTTTCTGATTTTTCTCAAGGAACATATTAACGTTCTGAAAATAAAGTAAATTTGTATTTCCTTTCACCTAAAATATAACACATATATTGTATAGCACTTCTTAGGTTGAGGTTTGGGCATATTGGGGAATTAAAGATAGAATATGATAATCCCCCAAATGTTGGAATCACTGATTAAATAGTAGATAATGGTTGATGATTCACCCTTCAGAAGTAAATATGGCATGGGGCTCTTGGATGGCTCAGTCAGTTAAACCTTAGACTCAGCTCAGGTCAGGATCTCACAGTTTGTGAGTTTGAGTCCTGCATTGGGCTCCTCGCTGACAGTGTGGAGCCTGCTTGGGAGTCTCCCTCTCTCCCTCTCCCCCTCTCTCTCTGCCCTTCCCCCACTTTCTGTGTCTTTCAAAATAAATAAACTTTAAAAAAATAAATAAATATGGCATTAACAAAAATAATTATTTGTCTATTGCAAGTATACAGAAAAATAAATCGTTCAGAGACTTGGTAGTGGGCCCCTGAACTGTTGTTCCTCTAGGTCACTGGACCTAATTAGGTTTGAGTTAGGAATAATTTAAGTTATTGCTATCAGATACCTATTGATTACCCAATGTTAAATGAGCTGGTAATTTTATTTTACTATGCAAGTAACCAACATATAAAGCAAAATGAGGCATAAAATCTTTATTTGGAAATATGCCCAAAGCAGACCAAGGAGTCAAAGGATGCCAAAACCGAAGTTCAATCTATCAAGCAGTCTGTCAGATGCTATGGATGGAGTAAAAGCTTAGGTGTTAAGAAACCATTTAAGACTTACACAAAGAAGGCAGAAAATAGGATAATATACCCAGGAAAATTTGCTATAGTAGGAAACACACCTTTCTGTATAATCAAAACAGAAAACATATAGGGAGTAAGAGAGAGATAACAAAAACAGACTTAATATGTTCTTCTATTCTAGAGAAACCCTGTTGGTCCATTACCATTGTATGCTGTCTCCTAAGTATATGCAGTGTGGGTTCAACATATATTGAGTATCTCCAGATGCAGATCAGAGATCTGATAGATGATTATTTATTCATTCATCATTACAGACACAAACAAGTTCAGTGTTTTGACTGTGTTAAAGTCACAATGACATGCTCTGTAATCTTTTTTTTTGGTGGAGGTGGAACAAAAGTAAGAAGCCCTTCTGAGGAAGAATATAGGACATTGTGGGGCACCTGAGTGGCTCAGTTGTTTAAGCATCAGACTTCAGCTTAGGTAATGATCTCATAGCTTATGAGTTCAAGCCCCACGTTGAGCTCTGTACTGACAGCTCAGAGCCTGGAGCCTGCTTGAGAGTCTGTGTCTCCCTCTCTCTGCCCTTCCCCTGCTTTCTCTCTCTCTCTCTCTCTCTCTCTCCTGCTCTCTATCTCTCCACCCCCTCTCAAAAATAAACACACATTAAAAAAAGAATATGTGACATCAAATTCTAGAATAGGTTCTTAACCTGGAATCTGTGTACTTGTAGGTGCATGGATATATCATAAAGGTCTATAAATTTCCTGAGTTACTTCACTAGACTAAAAATGGTCATTGCCCAAAAATGTTTATAGGCACACTTTTGTATTTAATTTTATTAATTTAACCAATATTTAATTTGTACCTAATCTTTCCCCATTACCCAGGTCAATGTTTTTTTTTACAACAATTCTCCTGGACCAGTAACATCAGCATCATCTGAAATCTGTTAGAAATGAAAATTATCTGGCCCCACTCCAGAGCTACTGAATCAGAAACTCTGGGAGTTAGGTCTAGCATTTTTTTTTTAATTAGCCCTCCAGGTGATTCTGATGTAAGCTCAAATTTGAAAGCTACTACTTTGGTAAGTTATATCTATTGCATAAATAAAGATTCCCTATTCCCTGATTTGATTTTTTAAAATCCAAATCTTTACTAATATGCACATATTTCAAACAAGCAAGTTGGAAAACTATAGAAAAGTGGACAGGCTCAAGCCTCTTTTTTTCTTTACACCTAAGCCACGTGGATGACTTGTCTCTCTGGTTCATTTGAGGTATCCAGATTTATACACCTGATGCTCAAAATGTAATTATTCTCCTTTCTTTATAGCTATATGAATTATAACCAGATTAGTCCCTTATTTTCTTATCCAACAATACACTAATGAGTTAATTTTCATAGGCTTTGTTTCCATGCAAGTCTCCCCATCATTTCCCCAAGAACTATGTCTTGCTCTTAATTCCTTGTGTGGTTTCTGGTTAGTTGACATACTATCAAAGGCTTCAAAGTAGATAAAATAATCCTATTTTCTGTACCAACCTATTTTATCAAATTCTACATATTACATCCTTGCCTCCTGTCCAGAATCAATGAGTGTATCTTTTAAGTATTTCAGTCCATTTTAATACACTAGGAAATCAAATTTTTATGTGTTAACTATAATTATAAATGTTGACCAACAGGAAATTATATAATATGTCAAACAAGATAATTTGAGAGGAAAGGTAATTCTTAACAAGCACTTTTTATCTGTGTTAGCACTTCTTAAATTGTGTCCCAAAGGCACTCATTAAATATTCTTGGTTGGGTTGTTTTCAATGGCTGAATACCTTAGGAAACACTGGGTTTACAATTTTTAAACACTGAATATAAAGGTTTCTTTATTGTAGCATTGTGGAAATACTAAATATGCAAATATTGCAATTTTTTTATTTAAGAAAATTTAAGTTTATTTATTATTTTGAGAGAGCAGTTGGGAGAGGCAGAGAGAGAGCATGCAAGCTCCACACTGTCAGCCCAGAGCCTGAGCTGTGAACTGTGAGATCATGACCCGAGCTGAAACCAAGAGTCAGATGCCTAACCGCTTAACCAACTGAGCCACACAAGTGCCCAAAACATTGCAAATTTCTGGGAGGTATTATAATAAGCAGCATTTTCCAAATGTATTTCAGCATAGACCCATTTTCCTCTGAAATTCTCACATTTTACAGAATATATTTGGGAAACTCCCATCTATATCATTCAAATGAGATAATTTTCAGAAATTGTTTATTATTATCTAACCATTTATAGTTCTTGCTTCTCAGTTAAGATTGCAAGATATTTTACAGGTAAATGAATAACAAGCTTTTTTCATTAATGCACAGTAAATTATTTTTCATTAATGCATAGTAAATTATTGTGGAGATTATGGCATTTAATATCTGGTAACTGAATGATTTTGCAAACTTTCTTTCAGTTTATTTTATGATCATGTTCACTGTGGTGGAGGAAAGAATCATGGTTGTTGAGAACAGTAAGAGACAGACCAACACATAGGTAAGTGCATGAGGAAAATAAATCCCCATAGCAATTGGCTTGAGAGTAAGAGGGATCAAATTTCATTGGTTATGGCAACTAGCAGGACTTAAAGCTTAGAGTTCTAAAGGTCAGGGGGCATAGCTTGGATAGAACACGGAGGTCATTGTGCTGCTCCTGGAGAAAAAAAAACAGGCAAGAATTCCAGGGTAATGGTATGGAAACAGTGATTTAAAGAATACCTGGGTCACACACTAGGGAGATTATTCACGCTTCTTGGAGCATGTCCCTGAGAAGTAGCCTTCAGGGAGATGCCTCTCTGGGGACAAAGGAGCTGGCTGGTGCCATTTCCTTCCCAGAACCCTCCACATAAACACAGAACCACATGCTGGAAGCAACACAGTGCCTACACTGGTTGTCTGTCTTACACCAAGCTCCACACCCCTGCACTCTGGTGGGACTGTCCTTCTTGGTCAAGGTTGCCTCAGTCACAGTGTAGCAGGCCCAGCACCTAGAAGACTAGCACAATCCCATACCCAAACCATGTCCCAAAAGCCAGGAGTTTTAAAAGTCAGAAAGTTTGGCTAGGAAAGAACACAGAGGGCACAGTACAAAAGGGTTCTCCTTTATCCACATCCTCACCAACACCTGTTGTTTCTTGTCTTGTTTAATTTAGATATTCTGAAAGGTGTGAGGTGATACCTCACTGTAGTTTTGACTTGTATTGCCCTGATTATGAGTGACATTGAGCATCTCTTCATGTAACTGTTGGCTATCTGTATGCCTTTTTTGGAAAAATGTCTATTCATGTCATCTGTGTATTTTTTTTAATTACATATGGATGGAGCTTTACTTCCATTTCTATTTTTTGGAAGAGTTTGAGAAGGGTTGTTATTAACTCTTCTTTAAACGTCTGATAGAACTCCCATGGGAAGCCATCTGGTCCTGGACTTTTGTTTGTTGGAAGATTTTTGATAACAGATTCCATTTGCTGATTATGGATCTATGCAAATCTTCTTTCTTCATGTTCAGTTTTGGTAGTTTGTATGTTTCTAGGAATTTATCCATTACTTCCAGATTGCCCAGTTTGTTAGCAAATAATTTTTTTGTTTATATTTCTGTGGTGTTGATTGTGATCTCTCCTCTTTTATTCGTGATTTTATTTAGTTGGGCTTTTTCTGTTTTGTTTTTGATAAGTCTGGTTAGGGGTTTATCAGTTTTATTGTTTCTTTCAAAAAACCAGCTCCTGGTTTCATTGATCTGCTCTACTGTTTTTTGTTTGTTTGTTTCTATATCATTTATTTATACTGTAATCATTATTATTTCACTCCTCTGCTGACTTTAGGCTTTAATTGCTGTTCCTTTTCTAACTCCTATACGTGAAAATCTAGGTTGCATATTTGAGCCTTTTCTTAATCCTTGAGGTATGCCTGTACTGCTTTATACTACCCTCTGGTGACTTTATTTGCTGCATCCCAGAAGTTTTGTACTGTCATGTTTTAATTTTAATTTGCTTCTTTATTTTTAATTTCTTCTTTAATTTCCTAGTTAACCCATTTATTCTTTAGTAGGATGTTCTCTAACTTCCATGTATTTGTGGTTTTTCCCAAATTTTTCTTGTGGTTGGCTTCAAGTTTCATAGCAATGTGTTCTGAAAATATGCATGGTACAGTCTCCATCTTTTTGTACTTGTTGAGGCCTGATGTGTGTCCCAGTGTGTGACCTATTCTATAAAATGTTACACGTGCACTAGAAATAATATGTATTCTTCTGCTTTAGGATACAATATTCTGAATACATATATCCGGTCCATCTGGTCAAATGTATCACTCAAATTTATTGTTTTCTTGTTGCTTTTCTGCTTAGTTGATCTATCCATTGTTATAAGCAGGGTGTCAATGTCCCCTAATATTATTGTATTGTTAACAGTGAGTTTCATTACATTTGTTATTAATTGATTTATATATACAGGGGCTTCCAATTTTGAAGCATAAGTAATTGCAATTGTTAGATAATTTTTTTTATTGATAGTACCCTTAATTATGATATAGTGCCTTTCTTCATCTCTTGTTGCAGTGTTTGGCTTAAAATATAGTTTTTCTGATATAAGTATGGATACTTGGCTTCCTTTTGATGTCCATTAGCATGATAGATTTTTATTCATCCCCTTACTTTCAATATGAAGGTGCCTTCAGGTCTAAAATGTGTCTCTTGTAGGCAGCATATATATGGGTATTGTTTTTATTTTTTATCCATTCTGATACCTTATATGTTTTTTTTAATTTTTTAATATTTATTTATTTTTGAGAGAGAGAAAGAGAGAGATAAAGACAGAGACAGAGACATAGATAGAGGCAAGGAGAGGGGGACAGAGGATCTCAAGCAGGCTCCGCCCTAACAGCAGTGAGCCTGATGCAGGGCATGAATTCACAAACCGTGAGACCATGACCTGAGCAATCGGATGTTCAACCAACTGAGCCACCTAGGTACCTCTGATACATTATACCTTTTGACTGGAGCATTTAATCAATTTACTTTCAGAGTGATTATTGGTAGATAAGAATTCAGTACCATTGTATTACCTGTAAAGTCCGTATTTTTGGAGATTTTCTCTGTTTTAGTGTTTGTTGCTTTTTGTCTTTCCCTTCCACTCAGGTCCCCTTTAATATTTCTAGCATGGCTGGATTTCTGCTCACAAACTTCTTATTTATTTATTTATTTATTTGTTGTTGTTTTGGCCTGGGAAACTCTTTATCTCTCCATGTATTCTGAATGACAGCTTTGCTGGATAAAGTATTCTGGGCGACATATTTTCCCCTTCAGTACATTGAATATATCATGCCACTCCCTTTTTGCCTGTATGGTTTGTGTGGAAAGATTTGCTGCTATCCTGATTTCTCTTCCCTTGTAGGTTAGGGATTTATGTTCTGTTGATGCTTGCAGGACTCTTTCCTTATCTCTGTATTTTGCAAATTTTACTATGACATATCTTGGTGTTGGGATGCTTTTAAAAAAAAATATGGGACTTCTCTGTGTCTCCTGGATTTGGATGTCTCTTTCTCTGGATTAGGGAAGTTTTCAACTATAATTTACTCAAATAACCTTCTGTCCCCCCCCCCTTTTATTTTGGGACTCTTATGTTATGAATATTATTATGCCTTATGGAGTCACTGAATTCCCTGTCTTTTATGATCCATTATTTTTCTTTCCCTCTCTTTTTAACTTCATTATTTTCCATAATTTTATCTTCTCTATCACTTATTTATTCCTCTGCTTCTTCCATCCTTGTGTTAATTACATCAGTCGGTTTTGCGTTTGGTTTTGGCATTTAAAATTTTGACCTGTCTAGTTTTCTTTTTTCTCTGTGGTACAGGTCTCTCTGGTTTCTTCTATGTTTTCTCCAACCCAGCTAGTATTCATATAATTGTTGTTTTAACTCTGGTTCAAGCATATCACTTAAAACTATTTTGACTAGCTTCCTGGCCATGACTCTTATGGTTCTTTTGGGGTAAATTACTCCATGTTGACATTTTGTCTAGGTCTATGTCTCATGTGTAGGAACGCCTGTGCCTGGTCTTATTTGCACTAGAGCTAAATATTTGCAACACTCTGTGATCAGTAGACTTGGTGTGTGTGGATGGTTTGTGCTGGACTTCTGGGAGAGGGGCATGCTGCTGCTCTGACTCAATCACATTTTACCTATTAAGAAATGAACCTGTATAGCTCAGGGGGCTGAGGCTTGGTGAAAGCAGCTCAAGCCTGCACTGTGTGTTGTGCCACTTGTGGGAAGGTAAAAAATGGCTTTAGCGTACTCTTTCTGGAAGAGGGATGTTTACACCCACTGATATTCAGGAAGTCTTCAATGAAGAGAAAACAGTCTCTCCTTTTGTATCCCAGGCTTCTTTCACATCCCTGCCTGCACCCTGACTGTGTATACCTCTGCTTGGAGGTACAGAGCTTCTTTGTTTTATCTGAGGCAGGAAGCTGGGTTTCAAAACTCTAATTTTTTTTTTAATTTTTATTTTTGAGACAGACAGAACATGAGCAAAGAAGTTGCAGAGAGAGAGAGAGAGAGAGAGAGAATCTGAAGCAGGCTCCAGGCTTTGAGCTCTCAGCACAGTCTGACACAGGGCTCGAGCCTATGAATCGTGAGATCATGACCTGAGCTGAAGTCAGATACTCATCTGACGGAGCCATCCAGGCGTCCCTCTAAACTCCAAATTTTAAGGATCCAGTGTGGAGCAGACACATGCTGATCTTCTGAGTGAGTGTCTCACCACATTGTCACTGGTCCTGGTTGTTCCAGAAAAATAGTTGCATGTCAATACAGGGGCTTGTGTTTTATGGTAAAGCATAGCAAAAACCTGGCAACCAGTTAGCTGCCCTCAGCAGACATCTGTGCTCATATGAATGGAATAGCTCAATGGCACCCACCAGATATTTTTCCCCCTAAGAGGCAGTGCCACCTCTCCCAAATGCCCTCCCAGAAGGGGAACTGTCTCTCCAAGTATGATCCAGGGGATCTTCAAAGCAAGCAGTCCATTCCTGGGCCTGTGCCCTCCTTCTTCACAGTGGCACCACTACACCCACCAGGCCTGGCACTGATGATGGTGTTGACTTCTAAAACTTCAGGCTTTCTGCTCTGTTGCCTGAAAAAACTTGAAATAATCATCCCTTCTAATTTTCCAGGCAATGGTTTTTGGAGAAGTGTTTTTCTTGGGCAATTTCCTGCATGCTGCTTTCTCTAGCATATGTTCTCTCTGTCTCTGTCTCTGTCTCTGTCTCTCTTTCTTTCCCCTCTCTGTGATCAGGGCTCACTCCCCTGCTCAACACCTGAAATTCATTTGTCTCTCAAATCACATCATTGCATCCTCTACCTTCCTTGATGTGGCCTTTTTTCTCCCGTTAGTATTGCATTTTGTTCTCTGAGTCCTCAGACGGATTTCTTGGATGTTTGGAATGATTTCATAATTAGAAAGCTGTGTTCTAGGGACAGGGAAAGCATAATGTCTTTCTACTGTTCTGCCATCTTAACTCCTATCCTCTAGATATGTCTCCTGAGGCAAGGGAAACAAAAGCAAAAGTGAATTATTGGGACTTCATCAAAATAAGAAGCTTCTGCAAAACAAAGGAAATAATGAACAAAACCAAAAAGCAACCTATGTACGAAATGGGAGAAGATACTTACAAATGACGTATCTGACAAAAGGTCAGTATCCAAAATATATACAGAAAATATAAAACTAAACACCCCAAAAATGAATAATCCAACTAAAAATGGGCAAAGACATGAATAGACATCTTTCCAAAGAAGACATCCAGATGGCCAGCAGATATATGAAAAGATGCTCAACATCACTCATCATCAGGGAAATACAACCAAAACAATGATGAGCTATCACCTCATATCTGTCAGGATGACTAAAATCAACATGACAAGAAGCAACAGGTGTTGGCAAGGGTGTGGAGAAAGGGAAACCCTCTTGCACTGTTGGTGGGAGTAAAAACTTTTGTAGTTGCTGTGGAAAATATTATATAGGTTCCTCAAGTTAAAAATATAACTATGCTATGATACAGCAATTGCACTATTAGGTATTTACCCAAAGAGTACTAAAGTACTAATTCAAAGTGATGCATTCACTCTGATGTTTACAGCAGCATTATATACAATAGACAAAATATGAAAACAACCAAAGTGTCCATCACCTGATGAATGGATGAAGAAGTGGGATTCCCAGAAGATGGCGGCGTAGGAGGACGCTGGGCTGACTGCGCATCCTGCTGATCACTTAGATTCCACCTACACCTGCTTAACTAACCCAGAAAACTGCCAGAGGATTAGCAGAATGGAGTCTCCGGAGCCACGTGCAGACTAGAGGCCCACGGAAGAGGGTAGGGAGGGTGGCGAGGCAGTGCACACTCCACGGACTGGCAGCAGGGAGCCGGGGCGGAGGGGCAGCCTGCCGGCCAAGCAGAGCCCCCGAGTCTGGCTGGCAAAAGCGGAGGGGCTGGAGGGACTGTGTTCCCACAGCAAGTGCGACTTAGCATCTGGGAGGTCATAAGTTAACAGCTCTGCACGGAAAAGTGGGAAGGCTGGAGGACAAAGGGAGGCAGAGCTGCGGAGCCCCCGGACTACAGAGCTCAGCTTGGCGGGGAAAAAAGGCACTCACCAGCGCCATCTCCCTCGCCCATCCCCCAGCCAAAATCCCAAAGGGAACCAGTTCCTGCCAGGGAACTTGCTCGCTCTGCGCAAACACCCAACTCTGTGCTTCTGTGGAGCCAAACCTCCAGCAGCGGATCTGACTCCCTCCCGCTGCCACAGGGCCCCTCCTGAAGTGGATCACCTAAGGAGCAGCGAGCTAAGCCTGCCCCTCCTGCCCCCAGGCACCTTGCCTTCCCACCCCAGCTAATACACCAGATCCCCAGCACCACAAGCCTGGCAGTGTGCAAGTAGCCCAGACAGCCACACCACCCCACAGTGAATCCCGCCCCTAAAAGAGGGGAAGAGAAGGCACACACCAGTCTGACTGTGGCCCAAGCAGTGGGCTGGGGGCAGACATCAGGTCGGACTGTGGCCCTGCCCACTAACTCCAGTTATACACCAGAGCACAGGGGAAGTGCCCTGCAGGTCCTCACCACTCCAGGGACTATCCAAAATTACCAAACGGAAGAATTCCCCTCAGAAGAATCTCCAGGAAATAACAACAGCTAATGAACTGATCAAAAAGGATTTAAATAATATAACAAAAAGTGAATTTAGAATAATAGTCATAAAATTAATCGCTGGGCTGGAAAACAGTATACAGGACAGCAGAGAATCTCTTGCTACAGAGATCAAGGGATTAAGGAACAGTCACGAGGAGCTGAAAAACGCTTTAAATGAAATGCAAAACACAATGGAAACCACGACGGCTTGGATTGAAGAAGCAAAAGAGAGAATAGGTGAACTAGAAGATAAAGTTATGGAAAAAGAGGAAGCTGAGAAAAAGAGAGATAAAAAAATCCAGGAGTATGAGGGGAAAATTAGAGAACTAAGTGATACACTAAAAAGAAATAATATACGCATAATTGGTATCCCAAAGGAGGAAGAGAGAGGGAAAGGTGCTGAAGGGGTACTTGAAGAAATAATAGCTGAGAACTTCCCTGAACTGGGGAAGGAAAAAGCACTGAAATCCAAGAGGCACAGAGAACTCCCTTCAGACATAACTTGAATCGATCTTCTGCACGACATATCACAGTGAAACTGGCAAAATACAAGGATAAAGAGAAAATTCTGAAAGCAGCAAGGGATAAACATGTCCTCACATATAAAGGGAGACCTATAAGACTCGTGACTGACCTCTCTTTTGAAACTTGGCAGGCCAGAAAGACTTGGCACGATATCTTCAGTGTGCTAAACAGAAAAAATATGCAGCCGAGAATCCTTTATCCAGCAAGTCTGTCATTTAGAATAGAAGGAGAGATAAAGGTCTTCCCAAACAAACAAAAACTGAAGGAATTTGTCACCACTAAACCAGCCCTACAAGAGATCCTAAGGGGGACCCTGTGAGACAAAGTACCAGAGACATCACTACAAGCATAAAACATGCAGACATCACAATGACTCTAAACCCGTATCTTTCTATAATAACACTGAATGTAAATGGATTAAATGCGCCAACCAAAAGACATAGGGTATCAGAATGGATAAAAAAACAAGACCCATCTATTTGCTGTCTACAAGAGACTCATTTTAGACCTGAGGACACCTTTAGATTCAGAGTGAGGGGATGGAGAACTATTTATCATGCTACTGGAAGCCAAAAGAAAGCTGGAGTAGCCATACTTATATCAGACAAACTAGACTTTCAATTAAAGGCTGTAACAAGAGATGAAGAAGGACATTATATAATAATTACAGGGTCTATCCATCAGGAAGAGCTAACAATTATAAATGTCTATGCACCGAATACCGGAGCCCCCAAATATATAAAACAATTACTCATAAACAGAAGCAACCTTATTGATAAGAATGTGGTAATTGCAGGGGACTTTAACACCCCACTTACAGAAATGGATAGATCATCTAGACACACGGTCAATAAAGAAACAAGGGCCCTGAATGAGACATTGCATCAGATGGACTTGACAGATATATTTAGAACTCTGCATCCCAAAGCAACAG
The DNA here is from genome assembly GCF_007474595.2 of Lynx canadensis. Lineage (NCBI taxonomy): Eukaryota > Metazoa > Chordata > Mammalia > Carnivora > Felidae > Lynx > Lynx canadensis. The sequence goes on along the minus strand of NC_044321.2, from coordinate 71,095,999 downwards.
AATATACTTTCTTCTCGAGTGCACATGGAACATTCTCCAAGATAGATCATATACTGGGTCACAAAACAGCCCTTCATAAGTTTACAAGAATTGAAATTATACCATGCATACTTTCAGACCACAATGCTATGAAGCTTGAAATAAACCCCAGGAAAAAGTCTGGAAAACCTCCAGAAGCATGGAGGTTAAAGAACACCTTAGTAAAGAATGAGTGGGTCAACCAGGCAATTAGAGAAAAAATTAAAAAATATATGGAAACAAACGAAAATGAAAATACAACAATCCAAACGTTTTGGGATGCAGCGAAGGCAGTCCTGAGAGGAAATACCTTGCAATTCAGGCCTATCTCAAGAAACAAGAAAATTCCCAAATACAAAATCTAACAGCACACCTAAAGGAAATAGAAGCAGAAGAGCAAAGGCAGCCTAAACCCAGCAGCAGAAGAAAATAATAAAGATCAGAGCAGAAATAAACAATATAGAATCTAAAAAAAACTGTAGAGCAGATCAATGAAACCAAGAGTTGGTTTTTTGAAAAAATAAACAAAATTCACAAACCTCTAGCCAGGCTTCTCAAAAAGAAAAGGGAGATGACCCAAATAGATAAAATCATGAATGGAAATGGAATTATTACAACCAATCCCTCAGAGATACAAACAATTATCAGGGAATACTATGAAAAATTATATGCCAACAAATTGGACAACCTGGAAGAAATGGACAAATTCCTAAACACCCGCACTCTTCCAAAACTCAATCAGAAGGAAATAGAAAGCTTGAACAGACCCATAACCAGCGAAGAAATTGAATCGGATATCAAAAATCTCCCAACAAGTAAGAGTCCAGGACCAGATGGCTTCCCAGGGGACTTCTACCAGACATTTAAAGCAGAGATAATACCTATCCTTCTCAAGCTATTCCAAGAAATAGAAAGGGAAGGAAAACTTCCAGACTCATTCTATGAAGCCAGTATTACTTTGATTCCTAAACCAGACAGAGACCCAGTAAAAAAAGAGGACTACAGGCCAATATCCCTGATGAATATGGATGCAAAAATTCTCAATAAGATACTAGCAAATCGAATTCAACAGCATATAAAAAGAATTATTCACCATGATCGGGTGGGATTCATTCCTGGGATGCAGGGCTGGTTCAGCGTTCGCAGGTCAATCAACGTGATGCATCACATTAATAAAAAAAAAGAGAAGAACCATATGATCCTGTCATTCGATGCAGAAAAGGCCTTTGACAAAATCCAGCACCCTTTCTTAATAAAAACCCTTGAGAAAGTCGCGATAGAAGGAACATACTTAAAGCTCATAAAAGCCATTTATGAAAAGCCCACAGCTAACATCATCCTCAATGGGGAAAAACTGAGAGCTTTTTCCCTGAGATCAGGAACACGACAGAGATGCCCACTCTCACCGCTGTTGTTTAATATAGTGCTGGAAGTTCTAGCATCAGCAATCAGACAACAAAAGGAAATCAAAGGCATCAAAATTGGCAAAGATGAAGTCAAGCTTTCGCTTTTTGCAGATGACATGATATTATACATGGAAAATCCGATAGACTCCACCAGAAGTCTGCTAGAACTGATACATGAATTCAGCAAAGTTGCAGGATACAAAATAAATGTACAGAAATCAGTTGCATTCTTATACACTAACAATGAAGCAACAGAAAGACAAATAAAGAAACTGATCCCATTCACTATTGCACCAAGAAGCATAAAATACCTAGGAATAAATCTAACCAAAGATGTAAAAGATCTGTATGCTGAAAAGTATAGAAAGCTTATGAAGGAAATTGAAGAAGATATAAAGAAATGGAAAGACATTCCCTGCTCATGGATTGGAAGAATAAATATTGTCAAAATGTCAATACTACCCAAAGCTATCTACACATTCAATGCAATCCCAATCAAAATTGCACCAGCATTCTTCTCGAAACTAGAACAAGCAATCCTAAAATTCATATGGAACCACAAAAGGCCCCGAATAGCCAAAGGAATTCTGAAGAAGAAGACCAAAGCAGGAGGCATCACAATCCCAGACTTTAGCCTCTATTACAAAGCTGTCATCATCAAGACAGCATGGTATTGGCACAAAAACAGACACATAGACCAATGGAATAGAATAGAAGCCTCAGAACTAGACCCACAAACGTATGGCCAACTCATCTTTGACAAAGCAGGTAAGAACAGCCAATGGAAAAAAGACAGTCTTTTTAACAATGGTGCTAGGAGAACTGGACAGCAACATGCAGAAGGTTGAAACTAGACCACTTTCTCACACCATTCACAAAAATAAACTCAAAATGGATAAAGGACCTGAATGTGAGACAGGAAACCATCAAAACCCTAGAGGAGAAAGCAGGAAAAGACCTCTCTGACCTCAGCCGTAGCAATCTCTTACTCGACACATCTCCAAAGGCAAGGGAATTAAAAGCAAAAATGAATTACTGGGACCTTATGAAGATAAAAAGCTTCTGCACAGCAAAGGAAACAACCAACAAAACTAAAAGGCAACCAATGGAATGGGAAAAGATATTTGCAAATGACATATCGGACAAAGGGCTAGTATCCAAAATCTATATAGAGCTGACCAAACTCCACACCCCAAAAACAAATAACCCAGTGAAGAAATGGGCAGAAAACATGAATAAACACTTCTCTAAAGAAGATATCCGGATGGCCAACAGGCACATGAAAAATGCTCAACGTCCCTCCTCATCAGGGAAATACAAATCAAAACCACACTCAGATATCACCTCACGCCAGAGTGGCCAAAATGAACAAATCAGGAGACTCTAGATGCTGGAGAGGATGTGGAGAAACAGGAACCCTCTTGCACTGTTGGTGGGAATGCAAATTGGTGCAACTGCTCTGGAAAGCAGTGTGGAGGTTCCTCAGAAAATTAAAAATAGACCTACCCTATGACCCAGCAATAGCACTGCTAGGAATTTACCCAAGGGATACAGGAGTACTGATGCATAGGGGCACCTGTACCCCAATGTTGATAGCAGCACTCTCAACAATAGCCAAATTATGGAAAGAGCCTAAATGTCCATCAACTGATGAATGGATAAAGAAATTGTGGTTTATATACACAATGGAATACTACGTGGCAATGAGAAAGAATGAAATATGGCCTTTTGTAGCAACATGGATGGAACTGGAGAGTGTGATGCTAAGTGAAATAAGCCATATAGAGAAAGACAGATACCATAGTGTTTCACTCTTATGTAGATCTTGAGAAACTTAACAGAAACCCATGGGCGAGGGGAAGGGAAAAAAAAAAAAAAGAGGTTAGAGTGAGAGAGAGCCAAAGCATAAGAGACTGTTAAAAACTGAGAACAAACTGAGGGTTGATGGGGGGTGGGAGGGAGGGGAGGGTGGGTGATGGGTATTGAGGAGGGCACCTTTTGGGATGAGCACTGGGTGTTGTATGGAAACCAATTTGACAATAAATTTCATATATTGAAAAAAAAAAGAAAGGATGTTATACTTTGTGAAATGCTTTTTCTGCGTCTATTGAAATGATTATATTGTTTTATATCCTTTCTCTGGTTAATGTGATGTATCATTTTGATTGATTGGAGAATGTTGAGCCACCCTTGTATCCCTGGAATGAATTCCACTTAATCATGGCAAAAAAAAAGAAGTTGTACATATATATAATGGAATATTACTCAGCCACGAAAAAGAATGAAATCCTGCTATTTGCAGTGGCATGGATGAAGCTAGAAATAATAATTCTAACTGATTTCCTATGTGGAATTTATGAAACAGAACATATGACAAAAGGAGAAAAAGAAAAAAGATATAGACACAAAGAAAGAATCAGACTCTTAACTATAGAGAATAAATTGATAGTTACTGGATGGGAGGTGCATGGGGCATAGGTGAAGTATGTGATGAGGATTAAAGAATAAACTTATCATTATGAGCCCTAAGTATTATGTATAATTGTTGAAACAGTAAATTGTGTACCTGAAAATGATATAACCTTGTATGTTAACCATACTGGAATTAAAAAAAAAAAAAAAAAACTAATGAAAATAGTTTTTATCTTTTTCTCATTCTTCTTAAATGATTATTTGTTTATATATTTATGACTGTATAAAAACAAATATACATATCTTGTGGGTACATGTTCAAAATATTTTACAGATTTGAATTAATCTAAATCGTTTTAAGACTATTCTTTGAATGCATAGTTCCTAATTCATAGGGACCATGTATATCCTTAAAAAGTCTGTGTGCGTCAGAAAACAATTCTAGTTCCATAAAAATTTTAGACTTGTTTGTTCTAGCTCTGTGAAGAATGCTGGTTTTATTTTGATAGGCACTGCATTGAATATGTAGATTGCTTTGAGTAGTATAGACGTTTTAGCAATATTTGTCCTTCGAATCCATGAGAATGGAATGTTTTCCTATTTCTTTGTGTCTAAAATTTGTATGGAACCAGAAAAGATCCTGCATAAACAAAGTAATGTTGAGAAAGAAATGCAAAGCTGGAGGCACCACAGTTCTGGGTGTCAGTATTACAAAGCTGTAATTATCAAGAAATGAATTCTATTCAACGATTTTATATAATGGCAAACAACTTTATAATTTTAGTTCTTTCTAGATGTTCTGCATTTTGCAGAATTGTCACATAGGAAATATTCTCCTTTCACTTATCCTCATTGCTGAAACTTGTAATTCATTCCTAGATAATAAACAATTTATAATATCAGTTGGAGATTATAAGGCAGTGTACATTTTCTCAGTGCAAGTCAATTCTAGAATACTTGAGGTCTGAACTGAAAAAAAAATCCAGCATAATTCTTGTTATGCATGTCTGACCGAGAAGCTTGGTTATAATTAGTTCACTGCCAGTGAGATAATGAAGTCTCATTTTCTCACTGCATAATTTATGATGTCTTAACCCACAACAAATAAATATAAATTAAACCACAAATACGGTTACATCTTCATATGCCCTTAAAATGTTTCTTTCTTCCTTATTTGGTGACATAAAATTTGGACTGCAAAGGAAAGGAAGAAGAAATCTATGAATATTTTTCTCTACTAGAAGTAAATATCAATGTGATCTTTGGTAGTCATAGACTTATTTCTGGCTAGTTATAACCAGTAATTGGAGTAACAATTTTGATATAAGTAAATTATAACTTTGGTGCTTTCCTTCACTTTGGCTGCTGGTGATAATTTCATATATGTTATCCCCCTCTCATTCTGAACTAGGTTACACAGATACTCTCAAGCTAACTCTCTCTTCTCCTCCTATGTACTATACTCAGAGTCTGTTTTTACCTTCACTTCCCATATTAACATTTCCTCAGGTAGCTGTTACTACTCCCAAGGTTATTTGCAAACAGAGAATGAATATTTAAAAAAATTAATTTTATAAACAAGGCTCTGGGTACCTGTGTGGCTCAGTTGGTTGTCTGAGCTCAGGTCATTGTCTCACAGGTTGTGAGTTCAAGCCCCTCATCAAGCCCTATGCTGACAGCTCAGAGCCTGGAGCCTGCTTTGGATTCCATGTCTCCCTCTCTCTCTGCCACTCCCCTGCTCACACTCTGTCTTTCTCTCTCTCTCTCAAAAATAAACATTAAAAAATTGCCCAAAACCACGAGGCTCATGTTGGAGGATGTGTATATGTGCTCATGTGCACATATGAAGAGGGCTTTCCAGGTATCACTAAAGTTTCCACACAAATAAATATTCCAACATGAAAGGCTGCTCTTGAATCTAATACACAGCAATTTAGAAGAAATTTGTCTTTACAGAACACTTCAGGATCCTTTAAAAAAACTCAGTCTGGCAAGATTTAGAATTTAATAATAGTAACAGCGATTTTTAACTTAAGCTCTCATGTTAGAATTCAGTTTAATTTATTTCTCTTCATCGCTCATTGGATATATGTCATGAATGCATCTTTCTTATATTGAAAAATCCTTTTTATATACTCCTCTAATCAACTAAAGGAAGTATCATATGGTTTCATAACAGAAACACATAAGAAATAAATATAACTTAAATAATTTTATTTTCTTTAGAATAATAGTGTTACCATTGTTTCTAAAGTGAGAAAAACCATAGCATTCTGTCTTTATATCTATTGCATCCCTAACCTGGACTACTGCATTAGTCTTTTAACTAATCTCCTCTTTCTAGTCCTCACTATTTAATTGCATCCTTCAACCTGGCATCAGATCTACCCTCTTAAAACACAGATTAAATCATGTCATTGTCTTCCTCCAAAAACAAATAATTTTCCATTACCTTTGTGGTACAGTCCATACTTAGCATGAAATTCATGATATGCTTTTCAATGTCATTTTAATAGTTTTTTTTAAATTTTATACTCTAATTGGGGATACAAGTCACATATACAAATCACTATGGTATAAGAGTAAAAATTTACATATGTAACAATCAGTAAAATTGAATTTATTTCTCCAAACACATATTTAGGATCTGATCTTTGTCACCCCTGGGGATGTCATAATCCAGTTGTAAGTTAAACAAACAGTTGTACTCCAAGCTAGATTATAAGACAGAATGTGATATGTTCAAAATTTGTAAAATATTTCAAAGAAAATAATTATTAATGAAAATAGAAGCAAAATAATCATGGAAAACAGAGCATCTGAATATACTTAATAAATGAGAGGGCTGATGAAGATAGCAGAAAACAGATTAGGCATGGTAAGAAGTGACATGCACCTGTACTAAGGTAGTAGCAGTATGGATATAAAGGGTGAAGACAAATGCATGACACATTTCTGAGGTAGCTTCATTAAGAGGTTTTTTTTTTTTCATATTTTGAGAGAGAGAGAGAGAGAAAGATTATGATCAGGGGAAGGACAGAGCGGTAAAGAGAGAAACCAAAGCAAAATCCATGCTTAGCATGGAGCATTATGTGGGGCTCAATTATACAGTCCTGGGATTATTATGTGAGCCATAATCAAGAGTCAGATACTTAGCCAACTGAGCCACCAGGCACCCTCTTCATTAAGACTTTTACTTGATGTGAGAAATGAGGGAGGAGGAGATGCCAAACCTGACAGAAAATTTTGTCCTGGCTGACTTACCGGCATTTATCAGCTGAGATAGGGTCACATGAAGAAGAGATTTGATGAAGAAATAAGGTGGGTTTAGGGTGTCTAAAGATATGCATAAGTGATGTCCAGTAGGCAGATGGAATTGTATGATCTGTGGTAGAGCTAATATATTAAGGTACTCCATGTGGCCTTGATGCTGTATGAAGCTCTGAGGCTGGGGAAGGAGGAAATCAGAATATACTGCAAGAAGAATAGAAATGACTCAAAGAGGAGGTTGGTTCCTGCGCTAGGCTGCTTGTCCCAGTTCATGGCAGTGACTGAGTCCCATCAAGAGTTTGATGGGTGTTTAATTGGAGTACCTTGTGTTGCTAAAAATATATCGAAAACCGGAAGATTGTAGCATAGGAGGGCACTGGGTTCACATCATCTGGCTGATCACTTAGATTAATCCACACCTGCCTAAATACACCAGAAAACTGCCAGAAGACAAGCAGAATGGACTCTACAGAGCCAAGCATAGACAAGAGGCCCATGGAAGAGCATCCACCCCAGCTAATACACCAGATCCCATCAAAACAACACCACAAGCCTGGCAGTATGCAAGTAGCCTGGACAGGGGCCACACCACTCCACAATGAGTCCTGCCCCTGGGAGAGGGGAAGATAAGATACATACCAGTCTGACTGTGTCCCCAGCGGTAGGCTGGGGGCAGCCACCAGGTCTGACTGCAGCCCCGGCCACCCACACAAGTTACTTCAGACAGCACAGGGGAAATGCCCTGCAGTTTGGCTCTACCCCAGGGACTACCCAAAATGATGAAGCAGAAGAACTCCTCTCAAAAGAAACTCCAGGAAGTAGTGACAGCTAACAAATTGATCAAAAACGATTTAAGCAATATAACAGAACAAGAATTTAGAACAATAGTCATAAAATTAATCGCTGGGCTTGAAAAAAGTATAGAAGACAGCAGAGACTCTATTGCTAGCGAGATGAAGGGACTAAGAAATAGTAATGAGGAGCTAAAAAATGCAATAAATGAGGTGCAAAATAAAATGGAGGCGACCACAGCTCGGATTGAAGAGGCAGAGGAGACAATGGGTGAATTAGAAGATAAAATTATGTAAAAAGAGGATGCTGAGAAAAAGTGAGATAAAAAAAAATTCCAGGAGTATGAGGGGAGAATTAGAAAACAAAGTGATGCAATCAAATGGAACAATATCTGATTAATAAGAATTCCAGAAGAGGAAGAGAGAGAGACAGAGGCTGAAGGTGGACTTGAACAAATCATAGCTCAGAACTTCCCTGATCTGGGGAAGGAAAAAGGCATTGAAATCCAAGAGGCACAGAGAACTCCCTTCAGACGTAACTTGAATTCATCTTCTGCATGATATATCATAGTGAAACTGGCAAAATACAAGGATAAAGAGAAAATTCTGAAAGCAGCTATTGATAAACACACACTAACTTATAAAGGGAGACCAATATGACTAGTGGCAGACCTATCTACTGAAACTTGGCAGGCCAAAAGGAATGGCAGAGAATCTTCAATGTGATGAACAGAAAAAAAAAATGCAGCCTAGAATCCATTATCCAGCAAGTCTGTCATTCAGAATAGAAGGAGAGATAAAGGTCATCCCAAACCCTACAAGAGATACTAAACCAGCCCTACAAGAGATCCTAAGGGGTATTCTGTGAGTGAAATGTTGCAAGGACCACAAAGTACCATAGACATAACTACAAGCATGAAACCTACAGATATCACAATGACTCTAAACCCATATCTTTCTATGATAACACTGAATGGAAATGGATTAAATGTTCCATCCAAAAGACATAGGGTGTCAGAATGGATAAAAAAACAAGACCCATCTATTTGCTGTCTACAAGAGACTCATTTTAGACCCGAGGACACCTTCAGCTTGAACGTGAGGGGATGGAAAACTATCTATCATGCTACTGGAAGTCAAAGGAAAGCTGGAGTAGCCATACTTATATCAGACAAACTAGACATTAAATTAAAGGCTGAACAAGAGATGAAGAAGGGAATTACATAAAAAATGGAGGGTCTCTCCATCAGGAAGAGCTAACAATTATAAATATCTATGCACTGAATATGGGAGACCCCAAACATATAAAACAATTCCTCACAAACGTAAGCAACCTTATTGATAAGAATGTGGTAATTGCAGGGGACTTTACTACTCCACTTACAACAATGGATAGAACATCTAGACACAGGATCAATAAAGAAACAAGGGCCCCGAATGATACATTGGATCAGATGGGCTTGGCAGATACATTTAGAACTCTGCATCCCAAAGCAACAGAATATACTTTCTTCTTGAGTGCACATGGAACATTCTCCAAGATAGATCACATACTGGGTCACAAAAAAACCCTTCATAAATATAAAAGAATTGAGATCATACCATGCACACTTTCAGACCACAATGCTATGAAATTTGAAATCAATCACAGGAAGAATACTGGAAAACCTCCAAAAGCATGGAAGTTAAAGAACACCCAACTAAAGAATGAATGGGACAACTAGGCAATTAAAGAAGAAATTAAAAAATATATGGAAACAAATGAAAGTGAAAAGACAACAATCCAAATGCTTTGAGAAACAGCAAAGGCAGACCTGAGAGGAAAATACACTGTAATCCAGGCCTATCTCAAGAAACAAGAAAAATCCCAAATACAAAATCTAACAGCACACCTAAAGAACATAGAAACAGAACAGCAAAGACACCTCAAACCCAGCAGAAGAAGAGAAATAATAAAAATCAGAGCAGAAATAAACAATATAGAATCTAAGAAAACTGTAGAGCAGATCAATGAAACCAGGAGTTAGTTTTTTGAAAAAATAAACAAAATTGACAAACCTCTAGTCAGGCTTCTCAAAAACAAAAGATAGATGACCCAAATAGATAAAATCATGAATGAAAATTAGATTATGACAACCAAGCCCTCAAAAATACAAGGAATTATCAGGGAATACTATGAAAAATTATATGCCAACAATCTGGACAACCTGGAAGAAATGGACAAATTCTTAACACCCACAGACTTCCAAAATTCAAGCATGAAGAAAAAGAAAATTTGAACAAACCCATAACCAGCAAAGAAATTGAATCTGTTATCAAAAATCTCCCAACAAATATGAGTCTAGGACCAGATGGCTTCCCTGGGGAATTCTACCAGACATTTACAGCAGAGATAATACCTATCCTTCTCAAGCTATTCCAAAAAATGGAAGGGAAGGAAAACTTCTGGACTCATTCTATGAAGCCACCATTACTTTCATTCCAAACCAGAAAGAGATCAAGCAAAAAAGAGAACTACAGGTGAATATCTCTGATGAATATGGATGCAAAAATTCTCAGTAAGATACTAGCAAATCGAATTCAACAGCATATAAAAACAGTTATTCACCATGATCAAGTGGATTCATTCCTGAGCTGCAGGGCTGGTTCAACATTCATCAATCAATCAATCAATCAATGTTGTACATCACATTAATAAAAAAAAAAAGATAAGATCCGTATGATCCTGTCAATTGATGCAGAAAAAGCATTTGCCAAATTTCAGCACCGTTACTTCATAAAAAAAACCCTTGAGAAAGTCAGGATAGGAGAAACATTCTTAAACATCACCAAAGCCATTTAGGAAAAGCCCACAGCTAATATGATCCTCAATGGGGAAAAACTGAGAGCTTTTTCCCTGAGATCAGGAACACAATAGAGATGCCCACTCTCACCACTGTTGTTTGACATAGTATTGGAAGTGCCAGCATCAGCAATCAGACCACAAAAGGAAATCAAAGGCATCAAAATTGGCAAAGATGAAGTCAAGTTTTCACGTTTTGCAGATGACATGATATTATACATGGAAAACCCGATAGACTCCACCAAAAGTCTGCTAGAACTGATACATGAATTCAGCAAAGTTGCAGGATACAAAATCAAGGTACAGAAATCAGTTGCATTCTTATACACTTATAATGAAGCAACAGAATGACAAGTAAAGAAACGATCCCATTAACAATTGCACCAAGAAGCACAAAATACCTAGGATTAAACCTAACTGAAGATGTAGAAGATATGTATGCTGAAAACTATAGATAGCTTATGAAGGAAATTGAAAAAGATATAAAGAAATGAAAAAAAATTCCGTGCTCTTGGATTGGAAGAATAAATACTGTTAAAATGTTAATACTACCCAAAGCTATCTACACATTCAATGCAATCCCAATCAAAACTGCACCAGCATTCTTTTCGAAGCTAGAACAAGCAATCCTCAAATTTGTATGGAACCTCAAAAGACCCCCAAAAGCCAAAGTAATTTTGAAGAAGACCAAAGCAGGAGGCATCACAATCCCAGACTTTAGCCTCTACTACAAAGCTGTCATCATCAAGACAGCATGGTATTGGCACAAAAACAGACACATAGACCACTGGAATAGAATAGAAACCCCAGAACTAGACCCACAAATGTATGGCCAACTCATCTTTGACAAAGCAGGAAAGACTATCCAACGGAAAAAAGACAGTCTCTTTAACAAATGGTGCTGGGAGAACTGGACAGCAACATGCAGAAGGATGAAACCAGACCACTTTCTTACACCATCCACAAAAATAAACTCAAAATGGATAAAGGACCTGAATGTGAGACAGGAAGCCATCCAAACCCTAGAAGAGAAAGCAGGAAAAAACCTCTCTGCCCTCAGCCACAGCCATTTCTTACTTGACACATCTCCAAAGGCAAGGGAATTAAAAGCAAAAATGAACTATTGCGACCTCATGAAGACAAAAAGCTTCTGCACTGCAAAGGAAACAACCAACAAAACTAAAAGGCAACCAATGGAATGGGAAAAGATATTTGCAAATGACATATCAGACAAAGGGCTAATATCCAAAATCTATAAAGAGCTCACCAAACTCCACACCTGAAAAGCAAATAACCCAGTGAAGAAATGGGCAGAAAACATGAATGGACACTTCTCTAAAATAGACATCCAGATGGCCAACAAGCACATGAAAAGATGCTGAACGTCACTCTTCATCGGGGAAATACAAATCAATACCACATTCAGAGACCACCTTATGCCAGTCAGAGTGGCTAAAATGAACACATCAGGAGACTTAGATGCTGGAAAGGATGTGGAGAAATGGGAACCCTCTTGCACTGTTGGTGGGAATGCAAAGTGTTGCAGCCTCTCTGGAAAACAGTGTGGAGTTTTCTCAAAGAATTAAAAATAGATCTAACCTATGACCCAGCAATAGCACTGCTAGGAATTTCCCCAAGGGATACAGGAGTTCTGATGCATAGAGGCACTTCTACCCCAATATTTATAGCAGCACTTTCAACAATAGCCAAATTATGGAAAGAGCCTAAATGTCCATCAACTGATGAATGTATAAGGAAATTGTGGTTTATATACACAATGGAATACTACTTGACAATGAGAAAGAATGAAACATGGTCTTTTGTAGCAACGTGGATGGAATTGGAGAGTGTTATGCTAAGTGAAATAAGTCATACAGAGAAAGACAGATACCATATATTTTTACTCCTATGTAGATCCTGAGAAACTTACCCAAAGACCATTTTGGAGGGGAAGGAAAAAAAGGGTAGAGAGGGAGAGAGCCAAAACATAAGAGACTCTTAAAAACAGAACAAATTGAGGGTTGATTGGGGGGTTGGAGGGAGGGTTGGGTGGGTGCGTGAGGAGTATTGAGGAGGGCACCTGTTGGGATGAGCACTGTGTGTTGTATGGAAACCAATGTGACAATAATTTTCATACTGAAAAAAAAGAAATGACTCAAAGACTAATCCTAAGTTCTTACATCCTCTCACCCCCTATCCTTTGTGTTTGGGGCAGAAGAAAAGATAGTAACCATCAAGATATTGAATCTGCCTGAACCTCTTTCTGATTGTAGCCCAGAATAATGTAAGTGATTTCAGAGATTATCTATTGTATGTTTCCCTCTACTAGTTCTCTTCATTAATATAAGAAATTGCGATTTAGTTCTGCTATAAATATTTGATGCAATATAATAGGTATCACTATAATTTTTTCATATTATAGTGACTCAGCCTATTTATGGCTCTTATTTTTCCCAGATAACAAATGACATTTGCAACACCCTATAATGTAATTTCTTTTACCAAATAAAAATTTAATAAACCAAAAGATGAATTCTTAGTATGAGTAAAAGCTGTGGGAAATTTACGTGTTTCTGAAAGAATCAGCTCTATGATTCCAACTGTATTTCATATGTCTTTTGCAGCACACTATGGAAAAAACCATGATGCCTCAGGCCCTCTCCTCTTCTTTTTTAATGTTTATTTATTTTTGAGAGAAAGAGAGAGACAGAGAGAGAAAGAGAGCAAGTGGGTTAGGGGCAGAGAGAGAGGGAGACACAGAATCCAAAGCAAGCTCTAGTCTCTGAACTGTCAGCACAAAGCCTGGCATGGGGCTCGAACCCACAAACTCTGTGCTCATGACCTGAGCTGAAGTTGGACGCTTAACTGAATGAGCCATCCAGGCGCCACCTTACCTTATTTTCATTTTAAGTTTATTTATTTTGAGAGACAGAGAAAGAGCATAAGTTGGGACGAACAGAGAGAGAGAGGGGGACAGAGAATCCAAAGTGGGCTCTGTGCTGAGAGCAGAAAGCCCAATGCTGGGCTCAAACCCTCAAACTCTGAGATCATCACCTGAGCTGAAGTCAGACGCTTAACTGACTGAGTCACCCAGGTGATAGGCCCTACTCTTAAAATGTTAGACCAAAATTAATTTGAAAATGTGGGTGAAAATTTTTTTTGTAATAAAAGTGGAAAGAGCACCTAGTTGAGATTGTTTTTCTCCAGTGCCTCACGTTTATGACACTAGCTGCACTTTCAAAGTAAAACTGATCAATGAGGGGAGAGATAGTGTTAGTAAGATTGGTGAGGAAAGTACTTGAGCAGACTCTATGAATTGAGGTGCTTGTTTTGTTTATCTCACTCCCTGGTATATGAAGACATCTATATCTTTAGTTATCCACCTTTTCTTTTTAAAATTTTTTTTTCAACGTTTATTTATTTTTGGGACAGAGAGAGACAGAGCATGAACGGGGGAGGAGCAGAGAGAGAGGGAGACACAGAATCGGAAACAGTCTCCAGGCTCTGAGCCGTCAGCCCAGAGCCCGACGCGGGGCTCGAACTCACGGACCGCGAGATCGTGACCTGGCTGAGGTCGGACGCTTAACCGACTGCGCCACCCAGGCACCCCTCCACCTTTTCTTTTTACAACTTTCCAACTGAGAACTTCTATTTCTAACTGAGCTATTGAAACAAAATTTTATTTATTAGTCCCTCTTTACCATAGTTCATATCATTCTCTCTGCTGACAATTACCACCTCTTCCATTATTTAAATCCTACTTATTTTTCAAGGCTTACCTGAGATCTTAGCTTCTCCATATTCAGTGACACCTCCTTTTTCTTATATTGGGATTTCTTACTCTTTATAACATTAAAGAATGGGGTTCAAAAGGTTCTGAATTCTCTAAAGTGTTGTTTGCATGTTTTTATGAGATGATCTGTTTCTTGTATCAGATTTGTATTATTTCTATTTTTTGTATGAGATTTTTAAAGATAAAATGAATTAAAATGGTCAAGAAATAGTGTCTTAAAATTTCAATTTCACATGTTGTGGTCCCTTTTTTTATAAGTTTATTCTGAGACAGAGAGAGAGAGAGCATGAGCTTGGGAGGAACAGCGAGAGAGAGAGAGTGAGGATCCCAAGAAGACTCTGAACTGTCAGTAAAGAGCCCCACGTGGGGCTTGAACTCAAGAACCATGAGATTACGACCTGAGCCAAAATCAAGAGTCAGGTATTTGCCAACCAACTGAACCACCCGGGCACCCTATTTGTGGTCCCTTCATTAATAGTTTCCTTTTCAAGTTCATTCTTCTCAAAATGTCAACTAGGTCATAAGTGATTTATCTATATGCCTTTGTTTTCCTCACAACACAAAATAAAGTGTCTTTACACATAGTAGTACTTACTATGGAATAGCTAATTGATCTTTGGGCTATTTTGCATTAAATAGTGGCACTGCCCCTACCTGTCATCTTAAATAACTACATGCAAATTTGGCCTTGGAAATATCTACCAATGAATTATATCTGCTTCAGTAATGCAGTGATCATTCCAGGTAATATTAGAATTCTCTATAGAGTTATATTGTATGACTCAAATCAATCTATTATTAACAGATAACTGATACTTCTGAATATTGTCTGCAACTATTTATTATCATTCAAAATATTTCTACCTAACATTTTCTTAAAGAAATCTAGAGAAATATTCCACATACTCCAGTATAATTACATGGTCTAAGTTTTAAAATCAGACATAATAATTAAAAAATGATTTACAAAACATAATTGATAAAAATAATTTTATATTAATATATAAATTTGGCATAAACTATCTTTGGAGATTAATATTAAGACTAATAAGAAATAGATTGAGCATTTAGGTATGGTTTTGTAGAGGTAAACTAGATGGATGTTTCACCTAAATTTTGAAGAATATAAAGGACAGAAGTAATGAGGGAGAGATGATTATATATACAAAACATAGAAACAAATTGTATTCAGAGGAAAAATAAGTAAAATAAGGTAAGTTGTGAGATAAATTGAGAATAATAAGAAATAATATTAGTAAATTTGTAGCCTGGGGAACAATTAGAGAAGGTCTTGGATAAGAATTTTGGATTTTACATGGTAATGATATGCAGCAGGGTGCACTGTATAAAGAAAGGAGAAAGAAATATATATAAATACATATTGTTGCAGTTAATACCCTTATATTGAAAGTAAAATAATAGAAAAAATCATATCCAACAATAATTAATTAAAGTGAAGCCATTGTATCTTGATTAATATCATAAAGAATTAAGACAAAACAGAATGTTTACAGATCTAAAGGGTTATTAAATAATGAGAAAAGATTCATTAACCATGTATTCACCTAAGAAAAATAACCTTAAAATGATAAATCCAGTATCATATGGAAAAATTTCAGCATATCTTTATTGATGATTAATAGATTAAATAGACAAAATAGTGATGATCTCTGAAACACAAGTAATGAAATTATGGACAAGTATATAGAGTTATGTCACTGGCAATTTGTGGATACACTTTTTATCAAGAACTTCTGAAGTATTCATAGATATTGATCATGTGCTAGGCCACAAATAAAGCCACAACAAATGTGAGAGAACAGGTATAGGCATATTAAATCTCTGACTACGACACAATTAAGTTAAACATTAGTAACAAAAACATATGGTTTACACACTCCCACCATCTGGTAATTAAAAACAATATATTCTGCTAATTAACTAATGAGGTAAAGAAAAATTATAATGAAAACTTTTTAAACTCAGTACTAAATGCTAATGAAAACGTAGTTTACAAAAACTTGCGAGATATAATAAAATGGATATTTTCTAAAAATGTATACGCTAAAATATATTAGAAAAAATAAATGCTTAAGATTAATTTTTTCATTAAAACGCTCATCTTAAAAAGTTAGTAAAACAGTAATATTGACAGACATAGATCATGAAAACAGCAATATAGTAAACCCAAATAAAATTGACAGGCAGAGATAATGAAAACAAGCACAAATGTAGTAGGGATCAGCTGCAACTTTGTGATCTGAGATTGATCTGATTTCTTTTAAAAGCTTGAAAATATACAGGGTGATGTAAATCAAGAAAATCAACTAGGAAGGATGGAAGTAGTAGAGGGGAGAATAAGTGAAATAGAAGATAAAATTATGGAAAAAGATGAAGCTGAGAAAAAGAGAGATAAAAAAAATTCTAGGCCACGAGGGGAGAAGTAGAGAATAAAGTGATTCAATGAAACGTAAAATATACGTATCATAGGAGTTCCAGAAGAATGTAGAGAGAAAGGGGTGGAAGGTGTACTTGAACAAATCATAGCTGAGAACTTCCCTAATCTGGGGAAGGAAACAGACATTGAAATCCAGGAGGACAGAGGATTCCCTTCAGATGTAACAGGAACTGATCTTCTGCATGACATATTATAGTGAAACTGGAACAATACAAAGACAAAGAGAGAATTCTGAAAGAAGCTAGGGGCAAACGTGCTTAACCTACAAGTATAGACACATCATGGTAGTAACAGACCTATCTACAGAAACTTAGGAGACCAGAGGGAGTGGAAGGAAATATTCAATATGCTGAATGGGAAAAATATGTAGCCAAGGATCCATTATCCAGACTGTCATTCAGAATAGAAGGAGATATAAGTTTTCCCAGACAAAAACTGAAGGAGTTCATCACCGCTAAACCAGCCCTATAGGAGATCCTAAGCGGGAGCTCTGTGAGTGGAACGTCACAAAGACCACAACACACCAGAGACATCACTACAAGCATGAAACCGACAGATAACACAATGACTCTAAACCCATATCTTTCAATAATAACACTGAATGTAAATGGCCTAAATGCTCCAATCCAAAGACATAGGGTATCAGAATGGATTAAAAAAAAAAACACCCATCTATTTGCTGTCTACATGAGATCAATTTTAGACCTGAGGACACCTTCAGATTGAAGGTGAGGGGATGGAAAACTATCTATCATTTTAGTGGAAGTCAAAAGAAAGCTGGAGTAACCATATTTATATCAGACAAACTAGATTTTAAACTGCAGTATGTAACAAGAGATGAAGAAGGGCATTTTATCATAATTACAAAGTCAATCCATCAAGAAGAGCTAACAATTACAATGTTTATGCACCAAATTCTGAAGCACCTAAATATATAAAACAATCACAAATATAAGAAATCTTATTGATAACAATATGGTAATTGCAGGGGACTTTAATACTCCATTTATAGCAATAAGCAGAACATTTAGGCAGAAAATCAACAAATAAACAATGTCCCTGAATGATACACTGGACCAGATGGACTTGACAGATATATTCAGAGCTTTCTATCCTAAAGCAACAGAATACTCACTCTTCTCGAGTGCACATGGAACATTTTCCAAGATAGATCACATACTGGGTCACAAAACAGCCCTCAATAAACACAAAAGAATTGAGATCATACCATGCACATTTTCAGATCATAGTGCTATAAAACTTGAAATCAAACACAGAAAAAAGTTTGTAAAACATCCAAATGCATGCAGGTTAAAGAGAATCCTACTAAAGAATGAATGGGTCAACCAAGAAATTAAAGAATCTTTTTAAATATAGAAACAAATTTAAATGAAAACAAGACAGTCCAAATCCTTTGGGATACAGAAAAGGCAGTCCCAAGAGGAAAATATATTGTAATCCAGGCCTATCTGAAGAAACAAACAAACAAAAAAATCCAAATCAAAAACTAACAGCATGCCTAAAGGAACTAGAAGCAGAACAACAAAGAAACACCAAGGCCAGCAGAAAAAGAGAACTCAGATAACAGCAGAAATACACAATATGAAATTAAAAAAAAAGTACAACAGAGATATCAATGACACTAAGAGCTGATTTTTGAAAAACAAAATACACAAAATTGATAAAACCCTAGCCACACTTTCCAAAAAAAAAAAAAAAAGAGAGAGAGAAAGAAAGAAAGAAAGAAAGACAAAAGAGAGAAAGAGAAGAACCAAATAGATAAAAACACAAATGGATTTTATCACAACCAATCCCTCAGAAGTACAAGTAATTATCAGAGCATACTATGAAAAATTATATGCCAACAAACTGGACAACCTGGAAAAAATGGACAAATTCACAGACACCCATATGCTACCAAAACTCAAATTGAAAGAAATAAAAAATTTGAACAGACCCATAACTAGTGAAGAAATTGAATCATTTATCAAAAATCTCCTAACGAATAAGAGTCCTGGGCGAGATGAATTCCCAGGGGAATTCTAGCAGACATTAAAACAGAGTTAATACCTGTCCTCAAGCTGTTCCAAAAAATAAAGATGGAAAGAAATATTCTGGATTCACTCTATGAAGCCAGAATTACCTTGATTTCCAAACCAGACAGAGACCCCACAAAAAAGGAGAATTATAGGCCAATATCCCTGATGAAAATGGATGCAAATACTCTCAACAAAATACCTGTACATAGAATTCAACATATAAAAAGCACGTAAAAAAGAATTATTCACCATGATCAAGTGGGATTCATTCCTGGATTGCACAGCGGGTTCAATATTCACAAAGAAATCAGTGTGACATATCACCTTAACAAAAGAAAGGATAAGAAACATTACACTGTCAATAGATGTAGAAAAAGCATTTGGCAAAATACAGTATCCTTTCTTCATAAAAACCCTCAAGAAATTTGGGATAGATGGAACATAAGAAAGCATCATAAAAGCCAAATATGAAAAGCCCACAACTAATACCATCCTCAATGGGGAAAAACAGAGCTTTCCCTCTGAGATCAAGAACACAACTGGGATGTCCATTCTCACCACTATTGCTTAAAACACTGTTGGAAGTCCTAGCATCAGCAATCAGACAACAAAATGAAATAAAAAGCATCCAAATTAGCAAAGAAGTCAAACTTTCACTTTTTGCAGACAACAGGATACTCTATATGGAAAACCTGACAGACTCCACCAAAAGGCTGCTAGAACTGATACATGAATTCAGCAAAGTCACAAGGCACAAAATCAAGGTACAGAAATCGGTTGCATTTCTATACACCAACAATGAAGCAACAGAGAGGGGATTCAAGCAACTGATCCTATCTACAATTGCAACAAGAACCATAAAATATCTACAAATAAACCTAACCAAAGATGTAAAAGATCTGCATGCTGAAAACTATAGAAAACTTAGGAAAGAAACTGAAGTAGACACAAAAAAATGGAAAAACATTCCATGTTCATGGATTGGAACAATAAATGCTATTAACATATCAATACTGAACAAAGCAATCTACACATTGAATGCAATTCCAATCAAAATTGCACCAGCATTCCTCTCAAAGCTAGAAAAACAACAATCATAAAATTTGTATGGAACCCCAAAAACTCTGAATAACCAAAGTAATATTGAAGAATAAAACCAAAGCGGGAGACATCACATTCTCAGACTTTAGCCTCTACTACAAAGATGTAATCACAAAGATATTGGCACAAAAACAGACACACACACCACTGAAATAGAATAGAGAACACAGAATTGGACCCACAAATGTATGGCCATCTAATCTTTGACAAAGCAGGAAAGAATTCCAATGGAGAAACAAAACAAAACAAAACAAAAACCAGTCTCTTTAGCAAATTGTCTGGGAGAACTGGACAGCAACATGCAGAAGCATGAAACTAGACCACTTTCTTACACCATACCCAAAAATAAACTCAAAATGGATGAAAGACTTAAATGTGAGACAGGAAACTATCAAAACCCTAGATGAGAAATCAGGAGGAAACAACTTCTTTGACCTCAGCCCCAGCAATTTCTTGCCTGACACACCTTGAAAGGCAAGAGAATTAAAATAAAAAATGAACTATTGGGGCCTCATCAAGGTAAAAAGCTTCTGCACTGAATAAAAAAAAAAGCAAACCTAAAAGGCAACCGACAGAATGGGAAAAGATATTTGCAAATGACATATCGGATAAAGAGTTAGTATCCAAAATGTATAAAGACCATACCAAACTTAACTCCTGAGAAACAAATAATTCAGTAAGGAAGTGGACAGAAGAAATGATTAGGCACTTTTACAAAGACATCCAGATGGTCAACAGACACATTTGAAGATGCTCAATGACACTCATCATCAGGGAAATACAAATCAAAACCACAATGAGACACAACTGACACCGGTCAGAGTGGCTAAAATTAACAACTCAGGAAACAACAGATGCTGGCAAGGATGTGGAGAAATGGGAACCCCCTTGCACTGTTGGTGGGAATGCAAACTTTTGCAGATGCTCCGGAAAACAATGTGGAGGTTCCTCAAGAAAAAAAAAATGGAACTACCCTATGACCCAGCAATAGCACTACTGGGAATTTATCCAAAGGATACAGGAGTGCTGGTATATAGGGGCATATGTACCCCATTGTTTATAACAGCACTGTCAACAATAACCAAATTATGGAAAGAGCTTAAATGTCCATCAACTGATGAATGGATAAAGAAGATGTGGTCTATATATACACTGGAATACTACTAGGCAATGAGAAAGAATGAAATCATGCCATTTGCAGCATTGTGGATAGAACTGGAAGGTATTATGCTAAGTGAAATATATCAGGGAAAGACAGATATCATGTTTTCACTCATATGTGGAACTTGAGAAACATAACAGAAGACCATGGGGAAGGGAATGGGAAAAAAAATAGTTACAAAGAGAGTGAGGGAAGCAAATCATAAGAGACTCTTAAACACAAAGAAAATACTGAGGGTAGATAGGGGGTGTGGGAAGAGGGGAAAATGGGTGATGGGCATTGAGGAGGGCACTTGTTGGGATGAGCACTGGGTTTTGTATATAAGCGATTAACCATGGGAATCTACCCCTGAAACCAAGAGAATACTGTACACACTATGTGTTAGCCTATTCGACAATACATTATATTTAAAAAAAGAAGAAAAAAAATTAACTATGAGGTCATTGAAAAACTTCAGATACAAAATATTCATTTCCCAGATTTCTCATTATCTTCCAGCTTCCACTCTCCTCTACCTGGATATTACTTATTTTCCAAAACTTAATATGACATCACTGATCTTCATCCCTGCTTTCTTCCCCAAATTTAATACAGTGCCCTGCCTCTGTACTCTCATTACTTCCTATACACACTGTATTTTAAATTTTAGTTTTTGTCTTTCTCTTTCACTTCCCTCAGGGCAAGAACTAAGACTTTATACCTTTAGCAGTTGGCATGACCCCTGCTACACTGGCACTCAGTAATGTTTCTTAAATTAATACATGAATAATGTGATGAGATATTGGAATTATTGTAATAACTTTCAATGAATACTTAGACTGTGTGAGGTATTGTTCATAGTGCCTTCCATGCATGATGTGATTTTATCTTCATAGAATTCTGAAGTATATAACATTGTTATCTCTACAAATGAATAAAATTAGTAATGGAGGGGTCAAGAAACCTTTCCAAGTTCACACAGGCAAAAAAGTGAGAGATCTGACCTTAGATGAAATTTTTCTGACGTTAAAATTCATGTTCTAACCACTACGCTATGCTGTATCCTGCTCTATTGCTATAAATTTTCAGTGATTCACCCAATAATCTTGATTATATTGTATATGTACATGGGCATGTTTCTTTGTGTGTGTGCTGGAGATATATATATAGGGATGTTTTGAAAATGTAAGCAATATGAAAATGGATCTTGCTTTCAAGGTTTTCACAATCTAGCAACGGGGGGCAGATTAGTAAGCAGTTAACATTACAGAATGGTAAATTCTCTCAAGGGAATCAACAAAGTATTATAGATTTAATAATATCTCCCATACATATAGGGTTTTATACTTACGAAGTATTTTCTACATTTGCTACATTTACTACAACATGTAAGGACATGATTTCAACAGATGTTTCTAAGAATATTAGGTTTTATATATAAATAAGAACAGTGTTTTTACATTGGAAAAATGTTTACCATACTGTAATGCATAAAATCCACCATTTAAACTTACATGTATAAAATATTTCTAAAAATTATTTAAAAGTATTTTATTGTTTCTTTTTTAAAATTTTTAATGTTTATTTTATTTTTGAGAGAGAGAGAGAGAGACAGAGAGACAGAGAGTTAGAGTGTGAGCGAGGGAGGTACAGAGAGAGAAAGGGAGACAGAGAATCTGAAGCAGACTCCAGGCTCTGAGCTGTCAGCACAGAGCCTGATACAGGGCTTGAACACACAGGCTGGAAGTTTATGACCTGAACTGAAGTCAGATGCTTAACCGAGTGAGCCACCCAGGAGCCCCTAATGTTTTCTTTTTTTTTTATTTTCAAAGTGGGCATGGGAAGAACAAAATTATAATGTCTTTGAAGAGATAATTGGTAGAAATCTGTAGTAGAATAATAGTAGGAAACAATGCAAAGACAGAAGGACCTGAATGTGAGACAGGAAACCATTAAAATCCTAGAGGAAAAAGCAGGAGAAAACCTCTCTGACCTCAGAGATTTGACCTCTCTGACCACAGCAATTTCTTACTTGACACATCTCCAAAGGCAAGAAATTAAAAGCAAAAATGAACTCTTGGGACCTCATCGAGATAAAAAGCTTTTGCACTGCAAAGGAAACAATCAACAAAACTAAAAGGCAACCAACGGAATGGGAAAAGATATTTGCAAATGACATGTCCTTTGCAAAGGACAAAGGGCTAGTATCCAAAATCTATAAAGAGCTCACCAAACTCCACACCCAAAAACAAAAAATCCAGTGAAGAAATGGGCATAAGACATGAACAGACACTTTTCTAAAGAAGACATCCAGATGGCCAACAGGTACATGAAAAGATGCTCAACATCACTCCTCATCAGGGAAATACAAATCAAAACCACACTGAGATACCACCTCATGCCATTCAGAGTGGCTAAAATGAACAAATCAGGAGACTATAGATACTGGAGAGGATGTGAAGAAATGGGAATCCTCTTGCACTGTTGGTGGGAATGCAAACTGGTGCAGCCACTCTTGAAAACAATGTGGAGGTTCCTCAAAAAATTAAAAATATATCTTTTAGGGGCACCTGGGTGGCGCAGTCGGTTAAGCGTCCGACTTCAGCCAGGTCACGATCTCGCGGTCCGTGAGTTCGAGCCCCGCGTCGGGCTCTGGGCTGGTGGCTCAGAGCCTGGAGACTGTTTCCGATTCTGTGTCTCCCTCTCTCTCTGCCCCTCCCCCGTTCATGCTCTGTCTCTCTCTGTCCCAAAAATAAATAAAAAACCTTGAAAAAAAATTAAAAAAAAATATATCTTTTAATTTTTTAAATTAAAAAAATTATGGAAAGAGCCTAAATGCCCATCAACTGATGAATGGATAAAGAAATTGTGGTTTATATACAAAATGGAATACTACTTGGCAATGAGAAAGAATGAAATATGGCCTTTTGTAGCAATGTGGATGGAACTGGAGAGTGTTATGCTGAGTGAAATAAGTCATACAGAGAAAGACAGATACTATATGTTTTCACTCTTATGTGGATCCTGAGAAATTTACCCAAAGACCATGGGGGAGGGGAAGGAAAAAAAAAGTTAGAGAGAGAGCCAAAACATAAGAGACTCTTAAAAACTGAGAATAAACTGAGGGTTGATGGGGAGTGGGAGGGAGGGAGGGTGGGTGATGGGCATCAAGGAGGGCACCTGTTGGGATGAGCACTGGGTGTTGTTTGGAAACCAATTTGACAATAACTTTCATATTTAAAAATAAATAAATGAATAAATAAATAAACTTTAAAAAATTGTTTAAAGAAGAAAAAAGAAGTACTTCAGATTTTTGAAGCTCAGAAACTAAAAGGGTTCATTTCACATAACAGTAACAGTAATTACATGAGAATGAAAATGAATTCCGTTCATTCCATGCTAAAAAAAATTGCGAGTGTTTTTGTTTGTTTTTGTTGTTTTTTGTTTGCTCCTCCTCCTAGATTTTATTTTCCACACCTTAAACTACTTCTTTCTTATTAAGTCTGAAATTACTTCAAAAATTTCGAAATCCTTCATGATTCATAGAAGCCAGAGAATTAACATTAGACTATATTGTGGTGATGTAATGATTTACAGTGACTAAAATAATAATAACATCTACTATGAATTGAAGGTTCACGAGTTGTCAGGTATTGTACAAAATGTTCTTTACACATTCTCCCATTCAGTACTCACAAAATCACTACAATACAAACAATATAGTCTTCATTTTATGGATGATAAAACTGAGTCTTAGAGAGATTAAGTAATTACCCCAAAGGTACAGAGATCAAAGATGTGATTAATCTAGGATTTATACTCCGATTCAAAGTCCTGGCTCTTAGTCATTAGTGTCATCATGCTTGCATTTTAAACTATAGTGTAATGTTTGGGTTTTGATTTTTGATATGCACTATCTATTGAAATGATTTTAAATAACTTGTGATTGTAAACACAGTTTCAACTGTACTAATCATTACCTAATTTCAATATGTTGGTTAATAAATTCTTCATGAATGCTATTTCTTCATCTTTGTCCTTCGGACTTAGCTACTTAAATTAACATCCCACTCTCAAGGATGCTTGTTTTTGAGATCCAGAATAGTGATAAAGTGTCAAATGATACCCAGTCAACATTGATCATGTGGAACATTATTTATGCAACCAAGTATATACGCGTTTTGTACACACATTTTGTGTCTTCTACTCATGAAACTTTCCAATGAAGTGGTTCTGGAAAGCATCAAGCACCAATTATAAGACACGAAAGGAGATTATCATAGAAATTTTGAATAAAAGTTAAAAATAGAGTAACATAAAGAATATGGTCAATAATACTGTAATGACTTTGTATAATGACACATGATAACTACACTTATCACATTGAGCATTTCATAATGTATATAATATGGATTCTTATGTTCTCTACCTGAAACTAACAGTATATGCCAAATACACTTCAATTAAAAGTAATATAAAAATAAAATAGTAAATTATAAACCCATAAGATGAAGAAAAATTATGGGGAAAGTAAAAGTAGGTTGAAATTCACCTTTATCCTATCCTCTTTGTTGAACATATTACAAGTGTGGGGTTGAGAAACTTTAGAACTAATTAAAGTATTAAAAAAACTAAATGATTTAGCTTTAGAAGGAATATATCTCAACATAATAAAGACCATATATGAGAAAACCATAGCTTACCTCATACTCAATGCTGGAAAATTTAGAAATTTTCCCCTAAGTTCAGGAACAAGACAAGGAAGTCTACTGTCACCACTTTTATTCAACATAGTACTGGAAATCCCAGCCACATCAGTTAGACAACAAAGAAATAAAAGGCATACAAATTGGTAGGAAATAATTAAAACTTTCACTATTGGAAGATGACATGATTATATATATATATGTGTGTGTGTGTGTGTGTGTGTGTGTGTGTGTGTGTATAATCCTAAAGACTACACCAAAAATGCCTAGAACTGATAAATGATTTTAGTAAAGTCACAGAATACAAAATCAATGTGCAGAAATCCACTGCATTCCTATACACTAATAATGAAGAAGCAGAAAGATAAATTAAGAAAAGAATCCCATTTACAATTATACCAAAAATAATAAAGTACCTAGGAATAAACTTAACCATATAGATGAAAACCTGTGCTCTGAAAAATATAAAACATTAATAGAAAAAATAAAGATGACACAAGGAAATGAAAATATATTCATGGATTGGAGGAATGCATGTTGTTAAAATGTCCACACTACCGAATCCCTATCAAAATACCAACAGCATTTTTCACAGAAATTGAATAAAGAATCCTACAATTTGTATGGAACCACAAAAGACTCTGAAGAGCCAAATCAATTTTGAAAAAGAAACAAAACTGTAGGCATTACAATTCCAAACTTGAAGTTATACTACAAAGGGACAGTAATCAAAATGGTACAATAGTGGCACAAAAATAGACATGTAGATCAATTGGACAATATTGAAACCAAGAAATAACCCAATATTATGTGGTCAATTAATCTTCAATAAAGGAGGAAACAGTATGCAATGGGGAAAAGATAGTCTTGGCAACAAATGGTGTTGGCAAAACTGGACATCTACCCATAAAAAATTAAAATGAACCACTTTCTTATATCATAAACAAAAATAAATTGAAAATGGATTAAGGATTTAAATGTGAGACCCAAAACCATAAAAGTTTTAGAAGAGAGAATAGGCAATAAATTCTCTGACATTGGCCATAACAACATTTATCTAGATAAGCCTTCTGAGACAAGGGAAACAAAAGCAAAAATAAACTATTGGAAATACATAAAAAATGCTTCTGCACACTGAAGGAAACAATCAACAAAACTGGAAAACAGCTTACTGAATGAGAGCCAGGCTTTTGCAAAAGATATATCCAGTAAAAGGATAACAATCCAAAATATACAAAGAACTCATACAACTCAACACCAAGAAGAAATAATCCAATTAAAAAATGGACAGAAGACACAGACATTTTTTCCAAGAAGACGGACAGGTTGCCAACAGGCAAATGAAAAAAATGCTCAACATCATTCATCGTTAGGGAAATAAAAATTGACACAACAATGAGGTATCACCTCACACCTGTCAGAATGGCTAAAATCACAAACACAAGAACCAATAGGTGTTGGCAAGAATGTGGAGATATGAGATACCACCTCACACCTGTCAGAATGGCTAAAATCACAAACACAAGAACCAATAGGTGTTGGCAAGAATATGGAGAAAAAGGAACACTTGTGCACTATTGGTATGCATGCAAACTGGTGGCACCACTGTGGAAAACAGTATGGAGATTCCCCCCCCCCAAAAAAAAAAAAATTGAACTACTCTACGATCTGGTAACTGCACCATAGGGTATTTACCCAATGAGTACAAAAACTTTACTTTGAAAGCATATATGCACACCTATGTTTAAGGCACCATTATTTACAACAGCTAAATTGTGGAAGCAGCCCATTGTCCTTCAATAGGAGAAAGGATAAAGAAAATGTGGTACATATACCATGTAATATTATGAAGCCATAAAAAGAATGAGATCTATGGGCACCTGGGTACATCAGTTGGTTAAGTGTTTGATTCTTGATTTCAGCTCAGGTCATGATCTCACGGTTCTCATGGAATCAAACCCCTCATTGGGCTCTGTGCTGACAGCATGGAGCTTGCTTGGACTTGTCTCTCTTCCCTTCTCTCACTAGAGCTCTCTCATTCACTCTCTCTCTTTCTCAAAATAAA
The DNA here is from genome assembly GCF_007474595.2 of Lynx canadensis. Classification (NCBI taxonomy): domain Eukaryota; kingdom Metazoa; phylum Chordata; class Mammalia; order Carnivora; family Felidae; genus Lynx; species Lynx canadensis. The sequence goes on along the minus strand of NC_044321.2, from coordinate 71,067,957 downwards.
TAAACATTTAAAGATAATAATAAAGAAAGATCTTGCCATTTGCAACAAAAAGGATAGAGCTAAATAATATAATAGTAAGTACAAAAGTCAGTCATAGAAAGGCAAATACCATATGATTTCATTCATATGTGAAATTTAAGAAACAAAACAGCGGCGCCTGGGTGGCTCAGTCGATTGAGCATTCAACTTCAGCTCAGGTCATGATCTCATGTTTCGTGAGTTCAAGCCCCATATTGGGCTCTGTGCTGAAAGCTCAGAGCCTGGAGCCTGTTTCCAATTCTGTGTCTCCCTCTCTCTCTCTGTTCCTCTCCCTGCTCACGCTCTGTCTCTTTCTCCCAAAAATTAATAAACATTAAAATATTAAAAAAAAAAGAAAAAAACAAATGTGCACCAAAACCCATAAAATACCTAGGAATAATCCCAACTAAAGAACTAAAATATCTGTATGCTAAAAACTATAGAAAACATGTGAAAGACATTGGAGAAGACACACAGAAATGGAAAAACATCCCATGTTCATGTATTGAAGAATAAACATTGTTAAAATGTCTATACTATCTAAAGCTATCTACACATTCACGTTTTATTTTTATTTTTGAGACAGAGAGAGACAGAGCATGAACAGGGGAGGGGCAGAGAGAGAGGGAGACACAGAATCTGAAACAGGCTCCAGGCTCTGAGCTGTCAGCACAGAGCCCGACGCGGGGCTCGAACTCACGGACCGTGAGATTATGATCTGAGCCGAAGTCGGACGCTTAACTGACTGAGCCACCCAGGCGCCCCAGCTATCTACACATTCAATGCAATCCCATTACTTTAATGTCAAAAAAGAAAACCAAAGTTGGAGGTATCACAATTCCATATTTCAAGCTGTATTATAAAGCTGTAATCGTCAAGACAGTATGGTCTTGGTACAAAAACTGACCCCCAGATCAATGGAACACAATAGAGAACCCATAAATGGACCCACAAATGTATGGCCAACTAATTTTTGACAAAGCAGGAAAGAACATTTAATGGAAAAAAGACAGTCTCTTCAGCAAATGGTGATGGGAAATCTGGAAAGCTAAATGCAAAAGAATGAACCTGGACAATTTTCTTACACCATACACAATAATATACTCAAAATGGATGAAAGATCAAAATGTAAGACAGGAAACTATCAAAGTCCTATAGTAGAACACAGGCAGCAACATATTTGACCTTGGCCACAGCAGCTTCTTGCTAGACAGGTCTCCAGAGGCAAAGGAAACAACAACAACTATTTGGGCCTTTTCAAGGTAAATGCTTCTGCACAGCAAATGAAACAATCCACAAAGCTAAAATACAGCCAACAGGATGGGAGAAGATATTTGCAAATAATATACCAGAAAATTTTTAATATCCAAAATATATTCAGAAGTTACCAAACTCAACACCCAAAAAACAAATGATCCAGTTTAAAAATGGGCAGAAGACATGAACAGACACTTTTCCAAAGAAGACATATAGATGACTAACAGAAGCATGAAAAGATGTTCTACATTGCTCATCATCAGGGAAATACAAATCAAAACCACAATGAGCTACCCCCTCACACTTGTTAGAATACCTAAAATAGCAATACAGGAAACAACAGATGTTGGCAAGGATGCAGAGAAGGGTGAACACTTTTGCACTATTGGGAATGCAAACTGGTACAGCCCCCTGGAGAATACTATGGGGGTTTTCAAAAATGTAAAAACAGAGCTACCCTACGATCCAACAATTGCAATTGCACTACTAGGTATTTATCCAAAAGATACAAAAATGCTGATTAGAAGGGGCATATGCTTCTCAATGTTTATAGCAGAACTATCAACAATAACCAAATTATGAAAAAAAAAAACAAATGTCCATCGAGTGACAAATGGATAAAGATGTGATATAGATTAGATATAGATATAGATATATAGATATAGATATAATGGAATATTACTCAGCGACCAAAAAGAGTGAAATCTTGCCATATGCAACAACATGGATGGTTCTAGAATGTATTATGCTAATCAAAATGAATCAGTCAGAGAAAGACAAATATCATATGATTTCACTCATATGTGGAATTTAAGAAACACAACAGATGAACACAGGGGAAGGGAAGCAAAAATAAGATTAAAAACAGAGAGACAAAGCATAAGAGACTCTTAAATGCAGAGAATAAACTGAAGGTTGCTGGGTGGGGTCAGAGTCAGCTAAATGGTGATGGGCATTAAGGAAGGCACTTGGGGTGAACACTGGATGTTATATGTAAGTGATAAATCACCAAATTCTACTCCTGAAACCATTATTACACTATATTAACTAAGTTAGATTTAAATTAAAAAAAAAAAGAAACACAACCCATGAATAGAGGCAGAAAAAAAAAAGGCAAACCAAAAAAAACAAAACAAAACAAAACAAAACAAAAAACCTCTTAGCTATACAGAACTAACAGGGGTTACCAGAGGGGAGGTGGGTGGGAGGATGGGTGAAATGACTGTAGGGGATTAAGAGTACAATTATCTTGATGAGCACTGAGTAATATATAGAATTGTTTTTTTTTTTAACAGAATGTGTTTATTTATTTATTTTTTTTAATATGAAATTTATTGACAAATTGGTTTCCATACAACACCCAGTGCTCATCCCAAAAGGTGCCCTCCTCAATACCCATCACCCACCCTCCCCTCCCTCCCACAAAGGCAACCAACGGAATGGGAAAAGATATTTGCAAATGACATATCGGACAAAGGGCTAGTATCTAAAATCTATAAAGAGCTCACCAAACTCCACACCCGAAAAACAAATAACCCAGTGAAGAAATGGGCAGAAAACATGAATAGACACTTCTCTAAAGAAGACATCCAGATGGCCAACAGGCACATGAAAAGATGTTCAGCGTCGCTCCTTATCAGGGAAATACAAATCAAAACCACACTCAGGTATCACCTCACGCCAGTCAGAGTGGCCAAAATGAACAAATCAGGAGACTATAGATGCTGGAGAGGATGTGGAGAAACGGGAACCCTCTTGCACTGTTGGTGGGTATATAGAATTGTTGAATCGATATGTTATACACCAGATACTAATGTAACACTGTATGTTAACTTTACTTGAATTAATATAAAAACCCACAAATTAAAAAGAAAAAAAGCTAAAGTATAAAACAAGAAGAGCTGGAGTTACTGAGTGCTGTGGGGCAGAGCCATCAACTAATGAGGCATCTTAGATTATGGGGAACTAGATGGGTCAGCCACAATAAGGCCCAGGAGAAAAAAGCAGGGGGTTAGAGACTTCAGGTTTGTTTGTTTTGGCATAGCGAAGTGAAACAGTCCTTTGGAGCTATTTCCACTCTTCCTCTTTCTCTCCAGCTGCTTTTGGGCGGGTTGCTTTTTGCGTACTCTACCCCCATCTCCATCCTCTCTTGGAAAGCAAAAACAACTCCCTGACCTCCACAGCTCCTCTTTCCCCCACTTCACCTCTCCACACCACGTATCTACCGAGTTCTGTGGTTCCGGTTGTGCAGATTGTTGTGTTAATCCTCAAATCAGTTTTATAGGTTGCAAGATAAGTTTAGTGTTGATCTGGCTGCATTTCAGGGATGAGAGATGCAAAAAAACAAAAAAACAAAAAAACAAAACCTTCCATGCCGTTGTACCATCTTGGCCCCTCTTCCGGTTTTATTGTTTTAAATCATCAAATAATCAGTTTTTATTTACCTTATAATTTAATATGCCTATAATTTTAGACAACTGTTTGATTAATCCACAAAAGCAAGGATGAGATAAATTTTTTAACAAGCATTGCTCCACTCCTAGAGAATGCTGATGGGCACATCAAACTATGTGGATCATCTTAACTCCTTGGTGAATATATGCTATTTATTAATCACCACTGTCCTTCGGAAAGCTCTGGAAAGCTTCTACATGTGGACCAATGATGGCCTAGTTTCTAACTCCATGTTTCTCCTTATTTCTATGCACTAATTTATTTTTATAAAACCAAATCTGCACACTACATTAAACATTAATATATGAAACTTAAAAAAAAGTAATTAAGGTTACAAAGGAATTGAATAACAGATAATATTGATTTTATAAATACTTTTAACACATAAGAAAGCACACATTGTTTTCAAGTAGACAAAGGACATTTATAAAAGTTAATCACATTCAAAGCATAGAGGAAACTAGAAATTAAACAAAAAGCAAAGGGCAAATAAATTCTCCTTGAGAAAATTAAAAACAAATAAAACAAACCACACTCTGGTGTATAACTCCTAGATTTAAAAATTAGTAAAGTATTTAAAATGCAGACTATTTAGAAAAAAAATATAGATAGAGCATTATATATCAAGATTTGTTGGATCAACAAAAATAGTATTCAGAGGAATTTACAGAACTTTAGATTTATATTTTGGAAAATAAGAAGTAATGAGAATAAATGAACTAAGCATTCAAATAAATAATTTTTAACATAATCACAAAAGTACCCAAAACCTAATAAATGTATTAATAAAGAAAAATGTCTGAAAGATGGCAGAATAGGAGGATCCTAAGTTGACTTTTTACCATAGACACACCTAGATAACAGCCACGTTGATGCAAATAATCCAGGAAATAACTGGAAGACTGGTAGAAATGACTTTTCACAGTTAATCATAGATAGAAGACCACATCAAAAAGGGTAGGAAAGCAGAGATGTCGTTGGGAACAAAACTCCCAGTGAGAATAAGCACAAACTGGAGGGACAGCACAAACACAAAGAAAAAAGAAAAACAAATCCCCACAGCAGGCACTCCAGACACAAGAGACATGCATTAGGGGTGCACCTCCATAACATTTGGATATTAAAACTAGTGGGGCTTAATTTTTTGAGACTTTGCAATCAGTTGGGCTTAACTCCAGTTACTTTAAAAATCATCAGGCTTAGAGCTCTGGGAGAGCCAGAGCCCCTCGAAGATACAGCATAGAACCAGCAGTTTGAAAATCATCTGAGGTATGCATGAAGGAGATTTCAGAATGTGTGCTGGAGGAGCAGGGATCATTAGGAGACTTCTCCAAGAACAAAAGAGCTGGTGGGCTCTATTTGTTTCCCCTCTTCATTTACAAAGTCAGACACTTAGAGATACCAGTTCAAACACCCTCCACCTACACTGTAACATTGCATACCATGCTCCCAAGTTCTCCTAGGGATCTGCCCCATCCAACCCACCCTAAAGATCTGGAGTCCATCCAAATTGGCTCCTGCCACATTTCATCCTGCAAGCAGCCCCAGCAGGGACCAGCACCACTACAAAGTGACATTTTATTTAAGAAGAGGGAAGATAACCACAACACACAAGTTCCACTGCAGTCCCAGGAGATAGACGAGGCAGACAACTTATCTGAATGCTGGCCCTACCCATCAAAGAAATCTTCTCAAGGAGCAGTACAGGGAAAGATCCCTAGAGTTCAGGGTCACTGCAGTCTTGGCAAATGAATTGGGGGTGGGCAACTTGTTTGACTACAGGCCCTGTCTTCCAACAAAACCTCTCAGGGGAAAAAGTAGAGAGTTCCCTGAAGTTTGGTGGGAGCACAGTTTAGAAAAACAGGGTTGAGGTCAGGCATCTGGTTGAACTGCTGGCATTGTCCAACTACAAATCCATGGTAACTCAAACTGCCACCTTAATAGCACAGAGACGAAACATATCCACCATAGGCAAAGTGAGCTATTGCAGATGACTGCACTTAGAGCAAATGAGCTCAGTCACAACAGTAGAGCACATACAACACACATTGGAGACAACACTAAAGCACCTGCTTCTGGTGAATCAACCCAAGGATGTCCACACAAAGGTACATAATAATTAAAATGGCAAAAAGTGGTGACAAAGAGAGAATTTTAAGAGCAGTAAATGAAAAGAAATAATTTACATAAAGGAAAACCCATAATGTTTTCAGCATTTTTTAACAGAAACTTTGTAGAGCAGAAGGGAGTGATGCGATATATCCAAATTCTGAAAAGAAAAAAAAATGCAGCCAAGAATACTCTACTTAGCAAGACTGTCATTCAGAATTGAAGAGATAGTTTCTCAGACAAACAAAAGTTGAAGGAAAACATCAGCACTAAACCACATTTGTAAGAAACATTAAAGGGAATTCCATGAATTTAAAGGAAAGGTCATAATATAGGAGAAAAAATATGAATGATAAAAGTTTTCCAGCATGTTAAAGGGAATTATATGAATTGAAAGGAAAAGTCATAATTTGGGAGAGAAAAATGAATGATAAAATATTCACAGGCAAATACAAACATAATAAAAATAGTAGAGTGATCCCGTATAAAACCAGTACAATATTTAAAGCACAAAGCACTAAAATCAATCACATCTATAAAAATCAGTCAAATGACTCACAAAATAAAAGGATATAAGTTATGAAACTATACACCTAAAATGTGTGTGGGGAAATTTGGTGGTTTTGAAATGAATTCAAACTTAAGTAACCACCAACTTAATATAGATTTCTGCATGCATAATATGCTATATGTGAACTAATGGTATCCACAAGTCAAAAACCAGTAATATATACATAAAAAATAAAAAAGTATCCAATCATGTCACTAAAGAAAACTGTAAACCCAAATGGGAAGACAGCAAGAGAAGAAAAAGAACTAAAAAACAATAATACAACAAGTAGAAAAAATGGCAATAAGCACATAACCATAATTACTTTAAATGTAGTTGGACTGAATGCTTCAATCAAAAGACAGGGTACTGAATGGATAAAAAAACAAGACCCATCTTCATGCTGTGTACAAGAGAGTCACTTCAGACAAAAGACTCATAAAACATAAAGATGAGAAGGAAAGTGAAGGTATAGAAAAAAAAAATTCACTTGCAATTGGAAGTGAAAAGAAAACTAAGGTAGCAATTATTATGTTGAACAAAATAAACTTGAAAACAAACGCCATAACAAGAGACAAAGAAAAACAGTACACAATGATAAATGGAACAACCCAACAAGAAAATACAAAAATTGTAAATATTTATGCACCCAATATGGAAACACCTAAATATATAACATACATTAACAAACATATCCAGTTATAATCCAAATACATCCATTAACAAACATAAAAAAATTTTCCAGTAATGTATTAAAAGTAGGGGATATTAACAACTGACTTACATCAATGTATGTATCGTCAACACAGAAAATCAATAAGGAAACTAGCTTTGAATGACACATTGGACTAGATGGACCTAACATAATATTCCATCAAAAAATAGCAGGATACACATTCTGTTCAAGTGCACATAGAACATTCTCCATATTGGATCACATTCAGTCACAAAACATGTCTCAACAAATATTAAAAAATGAGGTAATATCATGCATCTTTTCTGTCTGACCATAATGGTATGAGACTAGAAATCAACTAAGAGAAAAAAAAACTGCAAAGAAAATGAATCCATGGAGTTTAGACAACATGCTACTAAACAATGAATGGGTCAACTAAGAAATCAAAAAGGAAATTAAAAAAATACCTAGAGAAAAAGAAAATGAAAACAGAATTATCCAAAATTTTTGTGGGTATAGAAAAAGCTGTTCTAAGGGAGAGAATGTTATAGCAATACAGGCCTACCTTAAGAAGTAAGAATAATTTCAAATAAACAGCATAATCTTATACCTAAAAAAGTTATAAAAAGGAGAATAGACAAAACCTAAACCCAGTAGAAGGAAGGAAATAATACAGATTACAGCAGAAATAGAGACTTAAAAAACAATGAAACAGATCAGTGAAAACAGGAGCTGGATCTTTGAAAAGACAAACAAAATTAATAAACCTTTTAACCAGTCTCATGGAGAAGGAATAACAATAGCCACCACAAAAATATGAAGGATTATAATAGAGTATTATGAAAACTTTTATGACAACAAATTGTACAAACAAAAGAAATGGCTGTAGTCTTAGAAACATACAACCTTACAAAATTGAATCAGAAAGAAGGAGAAAATTTTGACAGACTGATTACCAGCAATAAAAGGAATCAGTAATCAAACAAGCTCCCCCTGCAAAAAAAAAGAAAAAAAAAAGTTCAGAATCAGATGGCTTCAGAGGTGAATTCTACCAACATTTAAAGAATTAATACCTATTATTCTTAAATAATTCAAAAAAATGGAAGATAAAGAAAAGCTTCAAAATGATTTCTGTGAGTCTATCATTACCCTGATATATAAACCAGGAAAATAAATTACAGAAAAAATTCTGACCAATATTTCTGATTAATATAGATTCAAAAATCCTTAAAATAATAACAGGAAATCAAATCCAAAAATAAATTTAAAAATTTCATTCAAAATGATCAAGTGGGACTTATTCCAGTGATGCAAGAGTAGTGCAATATTTGGAAATCAATGTGATACATCACACAAAAAGAGAAAAGAAAAAAACACATAAGATCATCTTAATAGATATAGAAAAAGTGTTTTACAAATTATGACATCCATCCATGATAATAACTCTCAACAAAGTAGGTTTAGAGGGAAAATACCTCAACACAATAAAGGTCATATATGAAAAATCCACAGCAACCATCACACTCAATGGTGAAATGCTGAGAGCTTTTCCTCTAAGATATAAAACAAGACAGGGATGTCCACTTTTTCCATTTTATTCAGAATAGAACTGGAAGCTCTTCACAGCAATGAGAGGAGAACAAGAAATAAAAAGCATCCAAACTGGTAAGGAAGAAGTAAAACTTTCACTATTTGCAGATGACATGATGCCATGTATAAAAAACCTTAAAGACTCCACTAAAAATATTGGAGACCAGATAAATACACTCAGTAAAGCTGCAGGATATAAAATTAATATATAAAAGTCAATTACAATTCTATATACTAATAATGAAGAAGCAGAAAGAGAAATTAAGAAAACAATCTATTTACAATTGCACCAAAAATGATAAAATACCTAGGAATAAACATAAGTAGGAAGATGAAAGACCTGTGCTCAAAAATCAATAAAATATTGATGAAGATAATTTAAAAATGACAGAAATGAAAAGATGTTCAATGATCATGAATGGGAAGGACTAATAGTATTAAAATGTCCACACTATTGACATCAATCTACAGATTTAATGCAATCCTTACCAAATATCATCAATATATTTCACAAAATCAGAAAAAAAAAATTCAAAAATTTGTATGGAACCACAAAAGATCCCAAAGAGCCAAAGCAATCTCAGAAATGTGAACAAAGTTGAAAGTATCACAATTCCAGATTTCAAGATATACTACAAAGCTGTAGTAATCAAAACAGTATGGTACTGGCCCATAGACAGAAACATAGATCAATAAAACAGAATAAAGATTTCAGAAATAAACTCACACTTTTATGGTCAATTATATACAATGAAATATTTTAAAGAAAAATATGTAATGGAGAAAAGAAGTATCTTCAACAAATGGTGTTGGGATAACTGAACAGCTACATACAAAAGAATGAAAGTGGACCATTTCTTACACCGTGCACAAAAATAAACTCAAAATGGGTTAAACACCTAAATGTGAGACCAGAAACCATAAAATTCCTAGAATAAAACAGAGGCAGTTATTTCTATGACATTGGCCATAAATATGCCTAATCTGGCAAGGGAAATAAAAACAAAAATAAACCGTTTGTACTACATCAAAATAAAATCTTTTTTACAGTGAAGAAAACTATCAACAAGAGTAGAAGGGCAACCACTGATGGGTAAAGATATTTTCAAATGATATATCTAATAAGGGGTTAGTATACAAAATATATGAAGAATTTACACAACTCAACACTCAAAAAGGAATAATCCCATTAAAAAAAATAGGCAGAAGCCCTGACTAGACACTTTTGCAAAGAAGACAAACAACTGGCTAGCAGACACATGAAAAGAGGCTCAACCCTACAACCTAGAAATTGTATGACTAGGTATTTATCCAAAGGATACAAAAATGCTGATTTGAAGGAGCACATGCATCCCAATGTTTATAGCAGCACTATCAACAATAGCCAAATTATGGAAAGAGCCAAAACGTCCATCAGCTGATGAATGAATAAAGAAGATATGGTAGATAGATGATATAAATGATATAGATATAGATATAGATATAGATATAGATATAGATATAGATATATAGATATATACATACACACACACATACATACATATATACATACACACACATACAATGGACTACTACTCAGATATCAAAAAGAATGAAATCTTGCCATTTGCAACAATGTGAATGGAACTGGAGTGTATTATGTTAAGCCAAATAAGTTAGTCAGAGAAAGACAAATACCATATGATTTCACTCATACGTGGAATTTAAGAAACAAAACATAGGGGAAAGGAAAGAAAAATAAAATAAAAACAGAGAGGGAGGCAAACCACAAGAGACTCTTAAATACAGTGAAAATACTGAGGGTTGTGGGAGGGGAGGTGGGTAGAGATATGGGCTAAATGGGTGATGGGCATTAAGGAGGGCACTTGTTGGTATGAGCACTGGGTATTATATGTAAGTGATGGATCACTGGGTTCTACTCTTGGAAACAATATCACACTGTATGTTAACTAACTTGAATTTAAATAACTAAAAAAAAAAACAAAAATAAAAGATGCTCAATGTCAGTCATCATCTTGGAAATGCAAATTAAAACCATAATGAGATGTCTCCTCACACCTGACAGAATGGCTAAAAATCAAACACACAAAAAATAAAGTGTTGGCCATGTTGTGGGAAAAAAAAAACCCTCATACACTGTTGGTGGAAATACAAACTCATGCAGCTATTGAAAAATATATGTAGATTACTCAAAAAATTAAAAATTGAATTACCATATGATTCAGTAATTCTACTAATAGTTATTTATCCAAAGAAAATGAAAACACTAATTCAAAAAGATCTATGCTCCCCTATGTTTATTGCAGCATTATCTACAATAGCCAAGATAGGAAACCACCAATGTGTTCATACATAGATAAATGGATAAAGAAGCAGTGTATGTTTATAGTGTAATATAAGTCAGAGAAAAAAAGAAAGTGAAATTTTGTCATTTGTCACAACATGAATGGACTCAGTGGATATATTGTTGAATGAAATATGTCAGAGACAGACAACGATTTCACTCATATGGAATTTAAGTAGCAAAACAGACAAGGAAAGAAAACAGTAAACAAAAAAAAAACAACCTCAGGCTCTTAAGTAGAGAGAACAAACTCGTGATTGATAGAGGGGAGATGAGAGGGGAAATGGATGAAATAGATTAATTGGGATGAAAAATACACTTATTTTGATGAGCACTGAGAAATGCATAGAATTTCTGTCTCACCTGGAAGTGGATGATTGAGAATCACTTGTGTAGATCACAGCTCAAGGGCACAAGTTTACTAGAAAACTAATATCCAATCATAGGATGATAAAATGTTTTCTCTCCTCCCATATCTTACCACTACATTATAAGGCTTCTGTATAATAATAAGAGAATACAATTGAAACAGCTACATGTCTCAGACATTATTTATAAGGAATCTTTAGAGAAATCCAACAAAAATAGGTGGAAAAAAAAACACCAGAGGAACTCGAATAGGTCTCTCTCTGTTAAAGAAAGTGAATGAATTATGGTTAAACTTGAAGGAAAAAAAAAACAAAACAGGCCAGGAACTGATAAGTTCCCTGATCAATTCTGCTATTTTTAAAAATATTTAAAAAAAGTATCTTATAGGGAAATTATACTAATTTCTGCAATCTTTTCCAAAGATAGAAGCAGAGGAAATACCTCCTAATTCAATTTATGAGGCCTAAATTGCCCTAATTCTAAAACCAGAAAAATCCATTACAAGAAAAGGAAACTATAGATTAATATCTCTCATGAACATAGATGCAAATATCATTAATGAAATATTAGCAAACTGAATGCAGCAATGTATAGAAAGAATTATACACCATGACCAAATATGATTTATTGCATACATGAAAGTGTGGTTCAATATTTGAATATAAATAATGTAGTTAATCACATGAACAGTATAAAAGAGAAATATCATATAATCATATCATATCGTATCACAAAAATAGCATTTGGCAAAGCCAACTCCATTCATAATAATAGAACAAATTCAGCAAACTAGGAACAGAAGAGTCTTCATTTTGATAAGAATGTCAGCAAAACACACACAGAATACATCATTCTTAGCAGACTTTATGTTTTCCCCTTATATTAGAAATAAGGCAAGGATGACCCTTCTCACAGCTCTTTTGATATTATATTGAAAATACTAGCTAATACAATAATACAAGGAAAAGAAATAAAACACAAATATAGGGAAGAAAAAATGAAACTTTCTTTGTTTACAGATTATATGTTTTCTATGTAGAAAATTCACAAAGAATCAACCGAAAAACTTTTGAAACTAATGTTATTATAGCAAGGTTACAGGATTACAAGGTTAATATATAAAAGTAAATGGCTTTCTTGTGTATGAACAATGAAACAATTGAATTTAAAGCATAATACTAATCTATTTCACATAAAATAATCCCTTGAAATATATATGTACAAATCTAACAAAGTATACATAACATCTATACGATGAAAACTACAAAATTCTGTAAAAGGACATCAAAAACTATCTAAGTAAATGGAGACAAGGGTGCCTGGTGGCTCAGCTGGTTAAATGTCCAACCCTTGATTTTGGCTCAGGTCATGATCTCACAGTATATGACATCGAACCCTGTGTCAGACTCTGCATACAGCAAGGAGCCTGCTTGTAATTCTCTCCCTCCCTCTATCTCTCTTCCCCTTTCCCTCTTTGTCTCTTTCTCAAAACAACTGAACATTTAAAAAACAAATGGAGAGATATGTTATATTCCATATAAACTGGAAGACTCAATATTTTTAAATATATCAGTTCTTTCAGATTTCATCTGTAAATTTAATGCAATACCAATAAAAATCCCAGCAAATAATTGTGAGTTATTGGCAAACTGATTCTAAAATTTAAATGAAAAACAAAAGATCCAAAATAACCAACACAATATTAAAGAAGAAGTACAAATTAAAAGAGCCTATATAGACTTTAATTCTTACTCTATATAAAATTACAGTAATTGAGAAAATGTGCTATTGGTGAAAGAATTGACAACTAGATCAATGGAACAAAATAGCGTAGAATTAGACCTACACAAATATAGTCAACTAATCTTTGTCAAAGGAACAAATATAATTTAATGGGATAAGAATTTTTATAAAATTCATGTTAGTTTGGCTACACAATGCCTAGTTATGGGTACTAGGCCCACAGGCACGCCAGTGCACAGAAACCAGATGCCACAGCATTTCAGGGAATCCAACATAGGACTAGTGACCCAGTGCAAATTTTGATAATAGTGCTTCTCCACTTCCAACTTTCCCAGTGGGAATGCCCCCTCTGAGCTCACCTGTCTGAGTCCTGTTAACACCATGCAGAACAAGGACAGGCCACAATAGGCAGAGTCAGTGCACACAACTGCACTGAAAGGAAAATGGACTAACATGCATCAGCAGGTGTAAGCAAAATACATAGGATACTCTCCTAAAGTGTCAAGGTTCTGGTATACAAGGTACACAGCATTGCAGGGCACTCCAGGGACTCTTCTTCATAAAGTAACTACTTGCAAGAACAAACACATAACTGACATTCTTAACACAGAGAAACAGACACAGACAAAATGGGGACACAGAGAAATTTATCACAAATGAAAGATCAGAACAAGGCCAGAGCCCAAGATTTAAGCAAAAAAGATATAAGTAAAGTACCTGATGGAGAATTTAAAGCAATGATAATAAAGACACTCACTGGACATGAGAAAAAAGTAGATGAGAAAAACTGAGAGCTTTTTCTCTAAGGTCAGGAATAAGACAAGGGTGTCCACTCTCGCCATTGTTATTTAACATAGTACTAGAAGTCCTAGCTCAGAAATCAGACAACAAAAAGATATAAAAAACATCCAAATTGACAAGTAAGGAGTAAAACATTCACATTTGCAGATGACATGATACTCCTTGTAGAAAACCCAAAAGAGTCCACCAAAAAATTGCTATAACTGATACATAAATTCAGCAAAGTTACATGACAAAAAAATCAATGTACATATATATGTTGCATTTCTATACACCAAAAATGAAACAGCAAAAGGAGAAGTCAAAGAGTTGATCCCATTTACAACTGCTCTAAACCCGTTAAGACACTTAGTAATAAATCTTACAAAAGAGCTAAAAGATCTGTACACTGAAAACTATAAAACACTGATGAAGAAATTGAAGAAGACACAAAGAAATGGAAAAACATTCCATGCTCATGGACTGGAAGAACAAGTATTATTAAAATGTCTATTGTACCCAAAGCAATCTACTTATTTAATGCAATCCCTATCAAAATACTACAAACATTTTTTTTCATAGCACTAGAACAAATAATCTTACAAATTTTATAGAACCACAAAATAACCGAATAGCCAGAGGAATCTTGAAAAACAACAGCAGCAGCAACAACAACAAAGCTGGAGTCATCACAGTTCCGGACTTCAAGCTACAGCTGTAGTCACCGATACAGTATGGTATTGCCACAAACACAGACAGACACATAGATCATTGTAACAGAATAGAAAACCCAGAAATGAACCAACAAATATATGGTCACCTAATCTTCAACAAAGCAGGAAAGAATATCCAATGGAAAAAAGACAGTCTCTTCAACAAATGACATCGGGAAAACTGGCCAGTGTCCTGCAAAAGAATAAAATGGACCACTTACATCATGAACAAAAATAAATTCACAATGGGGCACTTGGGTGGTACAGGTGGTAAAGTGTCCAACTCTTGATTTCAGCTCAGATCACGATGTCACAGTTTGTGAGATCAAGCCCCATGTCCGTCTCCTTGCTGACAGTGGGGATCCTGCTTGGGATTCTCTCTCGCGCATGCTCTCTCTCTCTCCTTCCCCTACTCGTGCTCTTTCTCTCTCAAAATAAACTTAAAAGTTAAGTTCAACTGGATGAATAGACGTAAATGTGAGACAGGAAGCTGTCAAAATCCTAGAGGAGAACACAGTCAGCAACTTCTTTGACCTTGGCTGTAGCTACTTATTATGAGACATCTCTGGAGGCAAGGGAAGCAAAATCAAAAATGGCCTATTGGGACTTCATCAAGATAAAAACCTTCTGGGGTGCCTGGGTGCCTCAGTCATTTGGGTGTCCTACTTGGGCTCAGATCATGATCTCGCAGTTCGTGAGTTTGAGCCCCACAACAGGCTCTGTGCTGACGGCTCAGAAAGTGGAGTCAGCTTCGGATTCTGTGTCTCCTCTCTCTCTGCCCCTGCCCCACTTGAGCTCTGTCTCTCTCTCAAAAATAAATAAAAACATTACAAAAACACATAAAAACCTTCTGCACAGTGAAGAAAATATTTTAAAAAACTGAAAGGCAGCCTACAGTATGGGAAAAAAATATTTGCGAATGAAATATCTGGTAAAGGGTGTGTATCCAAAATCTATAAAGAAATTATAAAACTCAACACCCAAAAACCAAATAACCCAGTTAAGAAATGGACAGAATACAGGAATACATTTTTCCAAGGAAGAAATCCAGATGGCTAATACACACATTAAAAGATGCTCAACATCACTCACCATCAGATAAATACAAATCAAAACCAGAAAGAGATACCACCTCTTATCTTTTTAAAAATATTTATTCTTGAGAGAAAGAGAGACAAAGTGTGATTTGGGGAGGGGAAGAGAGAGAGGGAGACACAGAATCTGAAGCATGCTCCAGGTTCTGATCTGTCAGCACAGAGCCCAACATGGGGCTCAAACTCTTGGACTATGAGATCATGACCTGAGCTGAAGTTGGACACATTCAACTCAGCCACTCAGGTGCCACATCACTTCACATCTTTAAAAACCATGATGAGATACCACCTCACACCTTTATGAATCACTAAAATTAACAACACAGGAAACAAGAGATGTTGGCAAGGATGTGGAGAATGAGAAACCTTCTTGCACTGTTGGTGGGAATGCAAACTGGTGTAGCCACTCTAGGAAACAGTATGGCATTTCCTCAAAAAGTTATAAGTAGAACTACCCTATGACCCAGAAATTGCACTACTAAATGTTTACCCAAAAGATGTAAAATTCCTGATTTGAAGGGGTACATGCACCCTGATGTTTATAGCATTACCAACAATAACCAAATTATGGAAAGAGCCCAAATATCCATCAATTGATGAATGGATAAAGGAGACGTTGCATCTATCTACCTATACCTATACCTATACCTATACCTATACCTATATCTATATCTATACATCTATATCTACCTATATCTATATCATCTATAATGGAATATTACTTAGCCATGAAAAGAATGAAATCTTGCCATTTGCAGAAACATGGATGGAGCTAAATTGTGTTATGCTGAGCAAATTAAATCAGTCAAAGACAAATGTAATATGAGTTCGTTCATATGAAGAATTTAAGAAACAAAACAGATGAACATAGGGGAAGGGGGAAAAAGGAGAGGGAAGCAAACCATAAGAGACTCTTTTAAAAATGTTTTTAATGTTTATTTTGAAAGAGAGAGACAGAGCATGAGCAGGGGAGGAGCAGAGAGAGAGGCAGACACAAATCTGAAGCAGGCTCTAGGCTCTGAGCTGTCAGCACAGAGCCCAATTCAGGGCTCACACTCACAAACCGCAAGATCATGACCTGAGCCAAAGTCAGAGGCTTAACTGACTGAGCCACCCAGGTGCCACAAGAGACTCTTAAGTATAGAAAACAAACTGAAGGTTGATGGAGGGGAAGTGGGTGATGGATGGGCTAAATGGGTGATGGATAGTAAGGAGGGCAGTTGTTGTATTGAGCACTGAGTGTTATATGTGACTGATGAATCACTAAATTTCACTCCTGAAACCAATATTACACTATATGTTAACTAACTACAATTTAAATAAAAATTTGAAGGAAAAAATAGGGAAAAAAGGAACAAGCAGGGTTCAGCTACTTCATTTTCCATTGATGGAAATAGAACTTTTATAAAATACTTTACATACATGGCTTAAAGAAAAAATAGATTGTTGTATGATCTTTGTATAACTTGAAAAATTTGAAATATAAAATTCTCTCCCTGAAAAATCTGTTTAAATAATATTTACCTCTAAATATTTTTCATTTATCCATGTGAATTGATTAGAATTAGAGTATCTTTCCATTGCAGTTACATGTTGAAAAATTAGAGGAAGGACAATGCCTTATCAATCAAAGCACCTTTTAGGTCACAGCCTGTGCTTCTTATTACCAGTTCTTTCTTTCTTTCTTTCTTTCTTTCTTTCTTTCTTTCTTTTCTTTTCTTTTCTTTTCTTTTCTTTTCTTTTCTTTTCTTTTCTTTCTTTCTTTCTCTCTCTCTCTTTCTTGGTTCTTTCTTTCCTTCTGTTACCTGTTTTTTTTCTTTTTTCTTTTCTTTCTTTCTTTCTTTCTTTCTTTCTTTCTTTCATGTTCTTTTTTAACATTTATTTATTTTTTGGGAGACAGACAGACAGAGCATGAGTGGGAAAGTGGCAGCAGGAGAGGGAGTCACAGATTCAGAAGCAGGCTCTAGGCTCTGAGCTGTCAGCACAGAGCCCAATGTGGGGCTTGAACTCATGAACCACAAGATCATGACCTGAGCCAAAGTCAGACACTCAGCTGACTGAGCCACCCAGGCACCCTGTTGTACCAGTTTCTTGAATGCAGGAATAAACAGCAGTGGTGAATTTTATAAGAATTTAGATATCCTAACATTCTGTCTTTCATCAGAATGGTTTGAATTCCTAAAAAGTGAATTGTCTGTTTTATTAAAGTATTCATCAATACAGGAAGTGCTAGTTAAGGAAAAATATAATGAAAGTGAAGAAATGAAAATTACTAAGTGACCTATTCACATCTGAAATGCCTATGCCCTTTTAAAAATTTATTTAAATTCATGTTAGTTAACATACAGTGTAGTATTGATTTCAGAAGTAGAACACATGCATTTTAAATGTATACAACCATATGTTTTCACTCTTATGTGGATCCTGAGAAACTTAACAGAAACCCATGGGGGAGGAGAAGCAAAAAAAGAGGTTGGAGTGGGAGAGAGAGCCAAAACATAAGAGACTCTTAAAAACTGAGAACAAACTGAGGGTTGATGGGGGGTAGGAGAGAGGGGAGGGTAGGTGATGGGCATTGAAGAGGGCATCTTTTGGGATGAGCACTGGGTGTTGTATGCAAGCTAATTTGACAATAAATTTCATATATTAAAAAATAAATAAAAAATTTAAAAAATGTATACAACTACTGACCTTATAAGAGGTACCATGCACCAATGAGAAAACCATTTAGCAATGTTATAGTAGGAATTCCTGGAATTTTTAATTAGAAGTAAATTAAAATATACGTGTTAATTAAAGCCAAAGACTGAAAAAGTTTAAAGCTTTTTAAATAATGTCCAATATAAATATTAAATATTAATTTATAAATTTTCTTGAGAGAAAAAAGAAAAAGGAAAAAGTGGAAGACATGAGTGACACCTTTAACAGAGAGATAAGACTAACATAGCAAAGATAAAGTGCTCAGTAAACAAAACGAGAAACATACTTGATGAAATAAACATCATGATGGATGAAGTAGAGGAACAAATAAGTGACCTAGGGACAGATTAATGGAAAGTAAACAAGCTGAAGAAAAAAAGGGAAGAATGAATAATGCAAAGCAAGAATATACTTAGGATGCTCAATGACTCCATCAAACTTAACAATGTTCACATTATTCGAGCTGAAGAAGGAGAAGACGAAGTGAGAAAGGGCAGAAAATTTGAAGAAATATTAGCTTAAAATTTCCCTAAACTAGGGAGCAAAATAGATTTTCAGATCCAAGAGGCACAGAGAACTTCCATCAAAATAAACAACAGCAGAAACCAAGATATATTTTAATTAAACTAGCAATAAATATAGTGATATAGAAATAAAACTAGTGATAAATATAGCAATAAAGAAAAAAACTGTTTAAAGCACCAAGACAAAAGAAGACAGTAACTTACACGGGAAAACCCATAATGTGAGCATAACAGGAAGTAGTAGACACAAAGCAGTGTCATGATATGTTGAAAGTGCTGAATGAGAAAAATCTTCCACCAAGAATACTCCATCCATCAAGGCTATAATTCAGAATAGAAGAAAAAAATCAAAAGTTTTCCACAAACAAAAAATAGAGGAGTGAACGACCGCTAAACTTG